>NC_092089.1:16740683-16818183 GCF_045679555.1 Salvelinus alpinus | reverse complement strand
GGGGGGGAGAGAGGGAGAGAGAGAGAGAGAGAGAGTAAAAGCGACAGACAGAGACCATGAGAAGGCTCATAATTTAGCCACAGAGGATCAATAGTTATTTTTTTAAATAGCCTAGCTGTGGATTGTAGCTCAATAACAAGAGGTAGCTTACAGTCAGGAACGCGCGGCAAATCTGTCAGTGGGAAAAACAGCAAGCAGACAAAAACCTTTCGCAATATTTCAAGTACAATCGAATACAATGTCTCCTGCTGAAAACACTCTGCTGTAGGCTACCAACATATTACATCAACTTCCAAATATTGTTTTACAAAAGAGAGAGAGAGAGAGAGAGAGAGAAGCTTTTGGCACGGGCCCATCGACCATCACCAGCCAGTGAGCTGTGCATCATGGGGGATGAGTCAGTGAAACTGGAAGGCATTATTAGGACTATCATTTCCTCCTCATGTTGTAACCTACGACGTGTCTCCACACACCGAGGCCTGGGCTAGTGATGGATTCAACACAAGGTGGTGTTTATTGATCTCAGATTCTCAGTTTGTCCGTGTCATAGTAGCCTGCCGTTTCCATCATTTGATCTCAGATTCTCAGTTTGTCCGTGTCATAGTGGCCTGCCGTTTCCATCATTTGATCTCAGATTCTCAGTTTGTCCGTGTCATAGTGGCCTGCCGTTTCCATCATTTGATCTCAGATTCTCAGTTTTTCCGTGTCATAGTGGCCTGCCGTTTCCATCATTTGATCTCAGATTCTCAGTTTGTCCGTGTCATAGTGGCCTGCCGTTTCCATCATTTGATCTCAGATTCTCAGTTTTTCCGTGTCATAGTGGCCTGCCGTTTCCATCATTTGATCTCAGATTCTCAGTTTGTCCGTGTCATAGTGGCCTGCCGTTTCCATCATTTGATCTCAGATTCTCAGTTTTTCCGTGTCATAGTGGCCTGCCGTTTCCATCATTTGATCTCAGATTCTCAGTTTGTCCGTGTCATAGTGGCCTGCCGTTTCCATCATTTGATCTCAGATTCTCAGTTTGTCCGTGTCATAGTGGCCTGCCGTTTCCATCATTTGATCTCAGATTCTCAGTTTGTCCGTGTCATAGTAGCCTGCCGTTTACATCATTTGATCTCAGATTCTCAGTTTGTCCGTGGCGTAGTAGCCTGCCGTTTACATCATTTGATCTCAGATTCTCAGTGTGTCAGTGTCATAGTAGCCTGCCGTTTACATCATTTGATCTCAGATTCTCAGTGTGTCAGTGTCATAGTAGCCTGCCGTTTCCATCATTTGTGCTGTATATATAAAAAAAAAAATATTCTGGCAAAGTCTCCAGTCATGTAAATAGATGTAAAATGTAATGCGTTTATAAAAGGCCAACATTTCCCCCGGACCCTCGGCTACTAAACATGTTCCCCGGACCCTCGGCGACTAAACATGTTCCCTGTGTGTGCACCTTGTGTACGTGCCTCTACTGCTTTATGCCACAACGCAGATGTGATGATGTGCATTAAATGCTTTATTATACAGGTGATTTCTCTCTCCTGCGTTCTGCTACCTCAGAACTCCCCAGGACAACCCCCTCTAGCACTCACTTTCTTTGTTCTGGCGCCTCCCAATATACAAATTAAGCACTGGTCTGAAGATATTATTAAAAAAAGAATTTTTATTTTTATTTATGTGATTTTGAAGGAAAACTGTTAAGCACAAAGATGTCATTAGGAAGGAAGGTTGTATTTATCGTATACCTTTGTGTTTGGTCTTAATGAGGTTCAACTAAACACAGGACTGATTATCATTGTAGTTTCTGTAGAAGAAAACAAACTCCGTTATTGTAACACTATGATGTAGAACTGAGCATTAAAATGTTTGGTTTTTCATTTTAATTACATTTTATATTGGCATGATTTGGATTTTAGTTATTTTATACAGATTATTTTCGATCCTACATAGCGATTGAAGGGTAGGAAAAATGTATTCAGTAATGATTTATTTTGTTACGTTTTTAGGCAGATTGGCGCTGAAATGCTGAATATATCCTGTTGCATGTGGTGTAGAATGAAGAAGCTGTACGTGTCACACGGTCACAAACAACGTCCCCCATTTTGGATGTTCAGAATACGGAAAAACACCTGCTCCCATCATTCCAATGGAAATGCTCTGTTTTGGAAATGCTCTGATAATGCTGATAAATGCTCTGTTTTGTTTTTTGGGGGGATAACTCGATAACGCTATAGCTGCATGCTAATCATGAAACTAATTCATCGTTTTAGTTGTTAGGCTGAGTGAAATGTTGGACTTTTAGGTATATCTGTAAATACAACAGTAGAGCACATAACAATAGGTTTATTTGGGGGGGGAAACTAATTTGTTTCATTATTTAGTAGCAATAAACATCTTCAAGCTCCCTATTTGGTGGGACCTGTGTAATGTTCTGTGTTGGAGTGTATCTCCCAAACATAATGTGGATCATGGTTTTTACAGTAAAGCTAGTAAAGTTCATAAAAGTACAACAACAACAAAAAAATAACAAATAATAATCTGTTTTGGAGATTTGTTTGTAGAAATGCAACATTGAGTGTTGTCAACCAGCACATTCCCCAATAAAAGGATAACAGTGTTTCTGTTATGAAGCACAACCTAGAACATTAAGACCAGACACATTGGGATTAAGTAAGACCAGACACATTGGGATTAAGTAAAACCAGACACATTGGGATTAAGTAAAACCAGACACATTGGGATTAAGTAAAACCAGACACATTGGGATTAAGTAAAACCAGACACATTGGGATTAAGTAAAACCAGACACATTGGGATTAAGTAAGACTCAGACTGGTTCTGGTATGAAGCACAACCTAGAACATTAAGACCAGACACATGTAATGATGAAATCACTCGTCTGAACAAAAAGGTCGACATGTTCTGTGTTTACAATACAGAGGCACCAGCATGTTGTTACACCAGATCTGTTTGTGCTTTAGCCATAATGGCACGCCATATCGATAGTCAGAGGAGTAGGCCAAAGAACATACAGATCTGGGACCAGGCTATAAACAAACACATCGTCTGCGTTCCAAATGGCATCCTATTCCTTATTTAGTACACTCCTTTAGAGACCTCTGGGCCACGGTCAAAAGTAAGTAGCCTTGTACGAGCCGGACCGGCTCATTGGATCAGGAGCCAATCGCCTGTTTCTGTAGTGAGACAGCTTGATGTACCAGTACACCCCCTGGACAGGACACTAGTCTATCTCCTGTTTCTGTAGTGAGACAGCTTGATGTACCAGTACACCCCCTGGACAGGACACTAGTCTATCTCCTGTTTCTGTAGTGAGACAGCTTGATGTACCAGTACACCCCCTGGACAGGACACTAGTCTATCTCCTGTTACTGTAGTGAGACAGCTTGATGTACCAGGACACCCCCTGGACAGGACACTAGTCTATCTCCTGTTACTGTAGTGAGGCAGCTTGATGTACCAGTACACCCCCTCAGCCAGGACACAGCCAGGACTCAGCCAAGACTCAGCCAGGACTCAGGAGAAGTAAACAAGAGCTGGTGTCGCCTGTCTGCTGCCTGGTGAGGGGTTGTCCTGTCATAGTGATGGACAATATGGTCTCTCTCTGTCTCTCTCTCTCTCTATATATATATATATATATACCCCCTCTCTCGCTCTCTCTTTCTCTCTATACCCTCTCTCTATATATACAGTATTTATACACTGCTCCAAAACCGCCATAAAAAAAGCCAGACTACGGTTTGCAACTGCACATGGGACAAAAGTCATACTTTTTGGAGAAATGTCCTCTGGTCTGATGAAACAAAAATAGAACTGTTTGGCCATAATGACCATCGTTATGTTTGGAGGAAAAAGGGGGAGGCTTGCAAGCCGAAGAACACCATCCCAACCGTGAAGCACGGGGGTGGCAGCATCATGTTGTGGGGGTGCTTTGCTTTTGGAAAATTATGTGGATATATTGAAGCAACATCTCAAGATCAGTCAGGAAGATAAAGCTTGGTCACAAATGGGTCTTCCAAATAGACAATGACCCCAAGCATACTTCCAAAGTTGTTGCAAAATGGCTTAAGGACAACAAAGTCAACATATTGGACTGGCCTTCACAAAGCCCTGACCTCAATCCTATAGAAAATTTGTAGGCAGAACTGAAAAAGCTTGTGCGAGCAAGAAGGCCTACAAACCTGACTCAGTTACATCAGCGCTCTGTCAGGAGGAATTTGCCAAAATTCACCCAACGCATTGTGGGAAGCTTGTGGAAGGCTACCCAAAACGTTTGACCCAAGTTAAACAATTTAAAGGCAATGCTACCAAACACCAATTGAGTGTATGTAAACTTCATACAAACTTCTGACGACCTGAGAATGTGATGAAAGAAATAAAAGCTGAAATAAATAATTCTCTCAAGTATTATTCTGACATTTCACATTCTTAAAATAAAGTGGTGATCCTAACTGGCCTAAGGCAGGGAATTTGTACAAGGATTAAATGTCAGGAATTGTGAAAAACTGAGTTTAAATGTATTTGGCTAAGGTGTATGTACACTTCTGACGTCAACTGTATATATATATAAATACCCTCTCTCTCTCTCTCTATACCCTCTCTCAATTCAATTCAATTCAATTCAAGGGGCTTTATTGGCATGGGAAACATGTGTTAACATTGCCAAAGCAAGTGAGGTAGATAATATACAAAAGTCAAATAAACAATAAAAATGAACAGTAAACATTACACATACAGAAGTTTCAAAACAATAAAGACATTACAAATGTCATATTATATATATGCAGTGTTGTAACAATGTACAAATGGTTAAAGCACACAAGTTAAAATAAATAAACATAAATATGGGTTGTATTTACAATGGTGTTTGTTCTTCACTGGTTGCCCTTTTCTTGTGGCAACAGGTCACAAATCTTGCTGCTGTGATGGCACACTGTGGAATTTCACCCAGTAGATATGGGAGTTTATCAAAATTGGATTTGTTTTCGAATTCTTTGTGGATCTGTGTAATCTGAGGGAAATATGTCTCTCTAATATGGTCATACATTGGGCAGGAGGTTAGGAAGTGCAGCTCAGTTTCCACCTCATTTTGTGGGCAGTGAGCACATAGCCTGTCTTCTCTTGAGAGCCATGTCTGCCTACGGCGGCCTTTCTCAATAGCAAGGCTATGCTCACTGAGTCTGTACATTGTCTGTCTGTCTGTCTGTCTGTCTGTCTGTCTGTCTGTCTGTCTGTCTGTCTGTCTGTCTGTCTGTCTCTCTCTCTCTCCTCTCTCCTCTCTCCTCTCTCCTCTCTTCTCTCTTCTCTCTCTCTCTCTCGCTCTCGCTGTATATACCCCTTATCGCTCTCTCTCTCTCTCTCTCTCTCTCTCTCTCTCTCTCTCTCTCTCTCTTTCTCACGTCTGTCTGTCTGTCTGTCTGTCTGTCTGTCTGTCTGTCTGTCTGTCTGTCTGTCTGTCTGTCTGTCTGTCTGTCTGTCTGTCTGTCTGTCTGTCTGTCTGTCTGTCTGTCTGTCTGTCTGTCTCTCTCTCCTCTCTCCTCTCTCCTCTCTCCTCTCTCCTCTCCTCTCTTTCTCTCTTTCTCTCTCCTCTCCCAGTCTGTACCCAGTCTGTGCCCAGTCTGTACCCAGTCTGTGCCCAGTCTGTGCCCAGTCTGTACCCGGTGGACTGTCAGCTTAAATTAGCCTGTGATGTCCACAGTGCTCCCTCATGACGACTACTCTGCATCAGAATCATTGACTGTGGCAGTCAAGCCACACACCTCTCTGAAGCTGGATACCTAAACCCTTCAACTCCCTCTTACGTCTCCATCCATCCATCCATCCATCTCTCTCTCTCTCTCTCTCTCTCTCTCTCTCTCTCTCTCTCTCTCTCTATCTCTCTCTCTCTCTCTCTCTCTCTCTCTCTCTCTCTCTTTATCTCTCTCTCTCTCTTTATCTCTTTATCTCTCTCTCTCTCTCTCTCTCTCTCTCTCTCTCTCTCTCTCTCTCTCTCTCTCTCTCTCTCTCTCTCTCTCTCTCTCTCTCTCTCTCTCTCTCTATCTCTGTCTCTCTCTCTCTCTCTCTCTCTCTCTCTCTCTCAATTCAATTTCAATTCAAGGGGCTTTATTGGCATGGGAAACATGTGTTAACATTGCCAAAGCAAGTGAGGTAGGTAATATACAAAAGTCAAATAAACAATAAAAATGAACAGTAAACATTACACATACAGAAGTTTCAAAACAATAAAGACATTACAAATGTCATATTATATATATGCAGTGTTGTAACAATGTACAAATGGTTAAAGCACACAAGTTAAAATAAATAAACATAAATATGGGTTGTATTTACAGTGGTGTTTGTTCTTCACTGGTTGCCCTTTTCTTGTGGCAACAGGTCACAAATCTTGCTCTCTCTCTCTCTCTCTCTCTCTCTCTCTCTCTCTCTCTCCCTCTCTCTGTGTCTCTCTCTCTGTGTGTCTCTCTCTCTGTGTCTCTCTCTCTCTCTCTTTCTCTCTCTCTCTGTCTCTCTCTCTCTGTCTCTCTCTCTGTCTCTCTCTCTCTCTCTCTCCACCGCCCTTCAGCCCCTTGCTCTGATGTCTTCATCCATCTCTCTCTCTCCGCCACCCTTCAGCCCCTTGCTCGTCTTCATCCATCCATCTCTCTCTCTCTCTCCGCCGCCCTTCAGCCCCTTGCTCGTCTTCATCCATCCATCTCTCTCTCTCTCTCCCCCGCCCTTCAGCCCCTTGCTCGTCTTCATCCATCCATCTCTCTCTCTCTCTCCACCGCCCTTCAGCCCCTTGCTCGTCTTCATCCATCCATCTCTCTCTCTCTCTCCCCCGCCCTTCAGCCCCTTGCTCGTCTTCATCCATCCATCTCTCTCTCTCCCCCGCCCTTCAGCCCCTTGCTCGTCTTCATCCATCCATCTCTCTCTCTCCCCCGCCCTTCAGCCCCTTGCTCGTCTTCATCCATCCATCTCTCTCTCTCCACCGCCCTTCAGCCCCTTGCTCGTCTTCATCCATCCATCTCTCTCTCTCTCTCCACCGCCCTTCAGCCCCTTGCTCGTCTTCATCCATCCATCTCTCTCTCTCCGCCGCCCTTCAGCCCCTTGCTCGTCTTCATCCATCCATCTCTCTCTCTCTCTCCACCGCCCTTCAGCCCCTTGCTCGTCTTCATCCATCCATCTCTCTCTCTCCGCCGCCCTTCAGCCCCTTGCTCTTACGCCGTCCTCCCCATCCCTCTCTCCGTCTATCCCCATCCCTCTCTCCGTCTATCCCCATCCCTCTCTCCGTCTATCCCCATCCCTCTCTCCGTCTATCCCCATCCCTCTCTCCGTCTATCTCCATCCCTCTCTCCGTCTATCCCCATCCCTCTCTCCGTCTATCCCCATTCCTCTCTCCGTCTATCCCCATCCCTCTCTCCGTCTATCCCCATCCCTCTCTCCGTCTATCCCCATCCCTCTCTCCGTCTATCCCCATCCCTCTCTCCGTCTATCCCCATCCCTCTCTCCGTCTATCCCCATCCCTCTCTCCGTCTATCCCCATCCCTCTCTCCGTCTATCCCCATCCCCATGTCTCAACTTTGTGTGCGTAGCCTAGCCGTTGCACTGCGGGCTGCTATGACCAATAAGTGTGATAAAGGACATCTGTTGTAATCCACACTTGCCCTTTATGGGAGAGTGAAAGCATTAACATTTGGAGAGGTTATCAGACAGATTGAGCCTGATCGTTTCCAGCACCCCCCTGCTGTGAGAGGAGGCTGCCTGCGCTGTGCAAGGTAATGACGTTAGATTGGAGGACACATTTCCTGTTCCATTTAACAGAGGAGAGTCAGATGGAACCAGTCTTACCTCTCTATGTGGTCTAAGAAGTCACATCCAGATTTAAGGCGTTTTTTTAGCAAATGGAGGGAAGAAAATATCTAATGTATTATAGCAACCATCAGACTGAATTATGACTGTCTCCTGTACTGTCATACAACAGGAAATACAGATTATAATAATTATGACTGTTTCCTGTACTGTCATACATCAGGAAATACAGATTATAATAATTATGACTGTTTCCTGTACTGTCATACATCAGCCTTTAGTTCCTTCCTTCCTGACTCCCAATAGCCTTTAGTTCCTTCCTGACTCCCAAGAGCCTTTAGTTCCTTCCTGACTTCCAATGGCCTTTAGTTCCTTCCTTCCTGACTCCCAAGAGCCTTTAGTTCCTTCCTGACTTCCAATGGCCTTTAGTTCCTTCCTACCTGACTCCCAAGAGCCTTTAGTTCCTTCCTACCTGACTCCCAAGAGCCTTTAGTTCCTACCTGACTCCCAAGAGCCTTTAGTTCCTTCCTGACTCCCAAGAGCCTTTAGTTCCTTCCTGACTTCCAATGGCCTTTAGTTCCTTCCTTCCTGACTCCCAAGAGCCTTTAGTTCCTTCCTGACTTCCAATGGCCTTTAGTTCCTTCCTTCCTGACTCCCAAGAGCCTTTAGTTCCTTCCTGACTTCCAATGGCCTTCAGTTCCTTCCTTCCTGACTTCCAAGAGCCTTTAGTTCCTTCCTTCCTGACTCCCAAGAGCCTTTAGTTCCTTCCTGACTCCCAAGAGACTTTAGTTCCTTCCTTCCTGACTCCCAAGAGCCTTTAGTTCCTTCCTTCCTGACTCCCAAGAGCCTTTAGTTCCTTCCTGACTTCCAATGGCCTTTAGTTCCTTCCTTCCTGACTCCCAAGAGCCTTTAGTTCCTTCCTGACTTCCAATGGCCTTCAGTTCCTTCCTTCCTGACTTCCAAGAGCCTTTAGTTCCTTCCTTCCTGACTCCCAAGAGCCTTTAGTTCCTTCCTGACTCCCAAGAGACTTTAGTTCCTTCCTTCCTGACTCCCAAGAGCCTTTAGTTCCTTCCTTCCTGACTCCCAAGAGCCTTTAGTTCCTTCCTTCCTGACTCCCAAGAGCCTTTAGTTCCTTCCTTCCTGACTCCCAAGAGCCTTTAGTTCCTTCCTGACTCCCAAGAGCCTTTAGTTCCTTCCTGACTTCCAATGGCCTTTAGTTCCTTCCTTCCTGACTCCCAAGAGCCTTTAGTTCCTTCCTGACTCCCAATAGCCTTTAGTTCCTTCCTGACTCCCAAGAGACTTTAGTTCCTTCCTTCCTGACTTCCAAGAGCCTTTAGTTCCTTCCTTCCTGACTCCCAAGAGCCTTTAGTTCCTTCCTGACTTCCAATGGCCTTTAGTTCCTTCCTTCCTGACTCCCAAGAGACTTTAGTTCCTTCCTTCCTGACTCCCAAGAGCCTTTAGTTCCTTCCTGACTCCCAAGAGACTTTAGTTCCTTCCTTCCTGACTTCCAAGAGCCTTTAGTTCCTTCCTTCCTGACTCCCAAGAGCCTTTAGTTCCTTCCTTCCTGACTCCCAATAGCCTTTAGTTCCTTCCTGACTCCCAAGAGCCTTTAGTTCCTTCCTTCCTGACTCCCAAGAGCCTTTAGTTCCTTCCTTCCTGACTCCCAAGAGCCTTTAGTTCCTTCCTGACTCCCAAGAGCCTTTAGTTCCTTCCTGACGTCCAATGGCCTTTAGTTCCTTCCTTCCTGACTCCCAAGAGCCTTTAGTTCCTTCCTGACTTCCAATGGCCTTTAGTTCCTTCCTTCCTGACTCCCAAGAGCCTTTAGTTCCTCCCTGACTTCCAATGGCCTTTAGTTCCTTCCTTCCTGACTCCCAAGAGCCTTTAGTTCCTTCCTTCCTGACTCCCAATAGCCTTTAGTTCCTTCCTGACTCCCAAGAGACTTTAGTTCCTTCCTTCCTGACTTCCAAGAGCCTTTAGTTCCTTCCTTCCTGACTCCCAAGAGCCTTTAGTTCCTTCCTGACTTCCAATGGCCTTTAGTTCCTTCCTTCCTGACTCCCAAGATACTTTAGTTCCTTCCTTCCTGACTCCCAAGAGCCTTTAGTTCCTTCCTGACTCCCAAGAGACTTTAGTTCCTGACTTCCAAGAGCCTTTAGTTCCTTCCTTCCTGACTCCCAATAGCCTTTAGTTCCTTCCTGACTCCCAAGAGCCTTTAGTTCCTTCCTTCCTGACTCCCAAGAGCCTTTAGTTCCTTCCTTCCTGACTCCCAAGAGCCTTTAGTTCCTTCCTGACTCCCAAGAGCCTTTAGTTCCTTCCTGACTTCCAAGAGCCTTTAGTTCCTTCCTTCCTGACTCCCAAGAGCCGTTAGTTCCTTCCTTCCTGACTCCCAATAGCCTTTAGTTCCTTCCTGACTCCCAAGAGCCTTTAGTTCCTTCCTTCCTGACTCCCAAGAGCCTTCAGTTCCTTCCTGACTCCCAAGAGCCTTTAGTTCCTTCCTTCTTCACCAGTGTTCAGTTTCTGTGACCATGAATCATCTTTCCAAACACAGCCAACTACCAAACTGCTGCATCAGGGTCTTGGTGACTGGGAAGAAGTATCTGTTTAACATCCGTTATCTGCTCTCTAACATTACTAATGAGGAAATCCATCTTTTTCCAATATCATGTGTTCTTAAGCGTTTCAAGATGACTACAGTGGCAAGGATAGGACAAACTTTCCATTATCATAGTGGCAGACAGTGCAACCATCCAAGATTGTCCTGAGCAATCCATTGATGTCAGACGATGTCTTATACAGTAATTAGCAAGCTGTTGTCTGTGTACCGCTACTGAGTCTAATGAGTTTCAAATAAACGGTCCTGAAACCTTGGCAGGAGACAGAGAGGTTTTCAATTAATACAACTTTTGATAAATAAACTGCAAAAAAAGCAAAATGTAAATGAAACATTGCTCAAGCTTTCGTTTTACACGACACAGGGACTTCTGCATGTTTCCCAAATGTCATCCTATATAGTGCACTACTGTTGACCCCTATTCCCTATAAGCCCTGGTCAAATGTAGTGCACCACACAGGGAATAGGGAACCATTTGAGACACAGCCTGAGTTTAGAACCATTCCAACTAACACCCTTTAGAATGGGACAATAATGAATAATGTTGGCTGCAACCACAGAAGTTATTGGCTCTTCACTGTATCCCTAATGACTCATTAAATAACATTTTAAAAAGTCCATTAATTCTCATATTTTCAATTCATGTAACTCTCAATTCATCTTATGAACTGAAGTTAATTCTTCAGTGACAAATGGAACACCTGCTCTTTCCATGACATAGACTGACCAGGTGAATCCAGGTGAAAGCTATGATCCCTTATTGATGTCAGTTGTTAAATCCACTTCAATCTGTGTAGATGAAGGGGAGGAGACAAGGTAAAGAATGATTTTTAAGCCTTGAGACAATTGACCCATCAAATCAAATCAAATTAAATGTTATTGGTCACATACACGTGTTTAGCAGATGTAAATGCGAGTGTAGAGAAACTCTTATGCTTCTAGTTCCAACAGTGCAGCAATATCTAACAAGATACATTGTGTATGTGTGCCATTCAGAGGGTGAATGGGCAAGACACCATATTTAAGATCCTTTGAACGGGGTATGGTAGTAGGTGTTACAATATAACTCTGGTACTACAGTATAACTCTGGATTCTACAGTATAACTAAAGTATAACTCTGGTACTACAGTATAACTACAGTATAACTCTGGTACTACAGTATAACTACAGTATAACTCTGGTACTACAGTATAACTACAGTATAACTCTGGTACTACAGTATAACTACAGTATAACTCTGGTACTACATTATAACTACAGTATAACTCTGGTACTACAGTATAACTACAGTATAACTCTGGTACTACAGTATAACTACAGTATAACTCTGGTACTACAGTATAACTACAGTATAACTCTGGTACTACAGTATAACTACAGTATAACTCTGGTACTACAGTATAACTACAGTATAACTCTGGTACTACAGTATAACTACAGTATAACTCTGGTACTACAGTATAACTACAGTATAACTCTAGTACTACAGTATAACTATGGTACTACAGTATAACTCTGGTACTACAGTATAACTAAAGTATAACTCTGGTACTACAGTATAACTAAAGTATAACTCTGGTACTACAGTATAACTACAGTATAACTCTGGTACTACAGTATAACTACAGTATAACTCTGGTACTACAGTATAACTACAGTATAACTCTGGTACTACATTATAACTACAGTATAACTCTGGTACTACAGTATAACTACAGTATAACTCTGGTACTACAGTATAACTACAGTATAACTCTGGTACTACAGTATAACTACAGTATAACTCTAGTACTACAGTATAACTATGGTACTACAGTATAACTCTGGTACTACAGTATAACTAAAGTATAACTCTGGTACTACAGTATAACTACAGTATAACTCTGGTACTACAGTATAACTCTGGTACTACAGTATAACTACAGTATAACTCTGGTACTACAGTATAACTAAAGTATAACTCTGGTACTACAGTATAACTACAGTATAACTCTGGTACTACAGTATAACTCTGGTACTACAGTATAACTACAGTATAACTCTGGTACTACAGTATAACTACAGTATAACTCTGGTACTACAGTATAACTACAGTATAACTCTAGTACTACAGTATAACTATGGTACTACAGTATAACTCTGGTACTACAGTATAACTAAAGTATAACTCTGGTACTACAGTATAACTACAGTATAACTCTGGTACTACAGTATAACTCTGGTACTACAGTATAACTACAGTATAACTCTGGTACTACAGTATAACTAAAGTATAACTCTGGTACTACAGTATAACTACAGTATAACTCTGGTACTACAGTATAACTCTGGTACTACAGTATAACTACAGTATAACTCTGGTACTACAGTATAACTACAGTATAACTCTGGTACTACAGTATAACTACAGTATTACTCTGGTACTACAGTATAACTACAGTATAACTCTTGTACTACAGTATAACTACAGTATTACTCTTGTACTACAGTATAACTACAGTATAACTCTTGTACTACAGTATAACTACCATATTACTCTTGTACTACAGTATGGCTCCGTACAGAGAACAGCACTGTACTGTGACCAGTTAGGAAACTAAATGGTCTCCCCACTCTGAATCCAGTCACCTTCATATGACAAGTGATGCTTCCCCGCTCTGAATCCAGTCACCTTCATATGACAAGTGACGCTTCCCCGCTCTGAATCCAGTCACCTTCATATGACAAGTGATGCTTCCCCAATCGGCACACATTATCCTATATAGTGTCAACAAAGATTTTTCTAGGAAGATAAATTCCACACAGTAGCACAAAATGATTGAATGAACATTCAAATATTCACCCCTCAACTTGTAAAATGAACTGGCTGTAATATGCCAAGTCCTCCGCTTTCCAACATTGGAAATCATTCACACTTTTTCAGAACAGGAATAGACAGTTCCCAGATGTATGTTTTCCTCATCCTACCCAGGCCCACAGTCAATCAACTTAGTCTTTCTCTAGCCCTGTTTCTACCCGGTTCCTGATGTTGTCCACCTTCTGATTGGGCCCACGTCATTTTTTAGAGAGGTGTCGACGATTCAAAGACTCATTGTGATCAGATTTTCTAAGTGTTAAACAAGATACAGGTCAAGATCAAGACAAAGGACGCATGTTAGAGGCAGGTATAAACGGGGCTTCTGTCTGCTCAATATGGTGAAAGAACTGTGGAGTTTGATTTACCATGTGAGCCACTGAAGCAATCAGACATGAAGAAGGTCCACCGTGACCCTGTTTTTAATGAATTCATTAATAATAAAATATCGTTTTTAAATGGAGTTTAATGGAGTTTTTTGTTCACTGCCTCTTATGAAGACCAATGCCTCCTGGGGTGGCAGGTAGCCTAGAGGTTAGAGTGTAGGGACGGCAGGTAGCCTAGTGGTTAGAGTGTAGGGACGGCAGGTAGCCTAGAGGTTAGAGCGTTGGACCAGTAACCAGAAAGGTTGCAAGATCTAATCCCGAGCTGACAAGGTAAAAATCTGTAATTTTGCCCCTGAACAAGGCAGTGAATAAGAATTTGTTCTTAACTGACTTGCCTAGTTAAATAAAGGTACAATAATCCAAATACCACCAGATAACTTTCCTGTAATAAGAGTTTCCAGCTATTTCAGTCTGTTCTAGTTAAACAAACAGTTAAACAAACAGCAAACTTGTCTTTCGTGTCAATGTGACATTGGTTATGATGAAGTTTATTTTTTGAGGGAGGAAATAACGTCAAAATAATTGTATTTAAAGGGTAAAGTCTTTCAACATATGTTGCTTCATATTAATCCGATGATCCACGGTAAAGACCATGTGTATCAACCCAGACACTATGTTTGTTTTCCAAATGACACCCTATTCCCTATGAAGTCGGTCAGGGCTCACAGGGCTTCTTGTCAAATGTAGTGCACTACGTAGGGAATAGGGTTTAATTTGGGATGTGAACACAATATCCCAAAGTAATTACCAGATTTGAGATCTAATTTTAAGACCCATGGGGGGGGGGGGCTGAGGCATCTTCACAGACCGTGAGAGGAGAGCGGGGGAGGGGGGGGGGGGGGGAGAGCGGGGGAGAGGGGGGGGGGGGAATGAAGGATTAAAGATGATGAATGAGCCAGTGAAATGAAACTGATTTTCTCTCAGCAGGTTTGATTTAACGAGAAGAATCTCTAGCCAGGGCCCACTTACTGTACTGTAGTGTAGGCTTGTGTCCCGAATGGCAACCTATTCCCTACATAGTGCACTACTGGTCCTGGTCAAAACGTATTGCACTGGATAAGGAACAGGGTAACATCTGGGACGTGGATGTATTGTCTCTCCACATTGTCCAATGGGGGCTGGTTAGGAGACTCTCGTCTCTCCCTGTCTGGACCCAGGGAAGGAGGAGTCGCTCCTCTCTCGTCTCTCCCTGTCTGGACCCAGGGAAGAAGGAGTCGCTCGTCTCTCCCTGTCTAGACCCAGGGAAGGAGGAGTCGCTCCTCTCTCGTCTCTCCCTGTCTGGACCCAGGGAAGAAGGAGTCGCTCGTCTCTCCCTGTCTAGACCCAGGGAAGGAGGAGTCGCTCCTCTCTCGTCTCTCCCTGTCTAGACCCAGGGAAGGAGGAGTCGCTCCTCTCTCGTCTCTCCCTGTCTAGACCCAGGGAAGGAGGAGTCACTCCTCTCTCGTCTCTCCCTGTCTGGACCCAGGGAAGAAGGAGTCGCTCGTCTCTCCCTGTCTAGACCCAGGGAAGGAGGAGTCGCTCCTCTCTCGTCTCTCCCTGTCTGGACCCAGGGAAGAAGGAGTCGCTCGTCTCTCCCTGTCTAGACCCAGGGAAGAAGGAGACGCTCGTCTCTCACCTCTCCCTGTCTAGACCCAGGGAAGAAGGGAGGAATTACATTTAGTGCTGTGGCATTAAAGATCTGGTGAGGAAGGACACTGTTTATTGTTGAAAGTTTAGCAAGATTTTAAGCAAGTTCAGAGATACAGCAATATGTTATGTGAGGTGTCCTATTTGTACTCTTCATTACCAATGGAACAATATGTTATGTGGGGTGTCCCATTTGTACTCTTGATTACCAATGGAACAATATGTTATGTGGGGTGTCCCATTTGTACTCTTGATTACCAATGGAACAATATGTTATGTGAGGTGTCCCGTTTGTACTCTTGATTACCAATGGAACAATATGTTATGTGGGATGTCCCGTTTGTACTCTTGATTACCAATGGAACAATATGTTATGTGGGGTGTCCCATTTGTACTCTTGATTACCAATGGAACAATATGTTATGTGGGGTGTCCCATTTGTACTCTTGATTACCAATGGAACAATATGTTATGTGGGGTGTCCCATTTGGACTCTTGATTACCAATGGAACAATATGTTATGTGTGGTGTCCCATTTGTACTCTTGATTACCAATGGAACAATATGTTATGTGGGGTGTCCCATTTGTACTCTTGATTACCAATGGAACAATATGTTATGTGGGGTGTCCCATTTGTACTCTTGATTACCAATGGAACAATATGTTATGTGGGGTGTCCCATTTGTACTCTTGATTACCAATGGAACAATATGTTATGTGGGGTGTCCCATTTGTACTCTTGATTACCAATGGAACAATATGTTATGTGGGGTGTCCCATTTGTACTCTTGATTACCAATGGAACAATATGTTATGTGAGGTGTCCCGTTTGTACTCTTGATTACCAATGGAACAATATGTTATGTGGGGTGTCCCATTTGTACTCTTGATTACCAATGGAACAATATGTTATGTGGGGTGTCCCATTTGTACTCTTGATTACCAATGGAACATATATGTTATGTGGGGTGTCCCATTTGTACTCTTGATTACCAATGGAACAATATGTTATGTGGGATGTCCCGTTTGTACTCTTGATTACCAATGGAACAATATGTTATGTGGGGTGTCCCATTTGTACTCTTGATTACCAATGGAACAATATGTTATGTGTGGTGTCCCATTTGTACTCTTGATTACCAATGGAACAATATGTTATGTGGGGTGTCCCATTTGTACTCTTGATTACCAATGGAAATATATGTTATGTGGGGTGTCCCATTTGTACTCTTGATTACCAATGGAACAATATGTTATGTGGGGTGTCCCATTTGTACTCTTGATTACCAATGGAACAATATGTTATGTGGGTGTCCCATTTGTACTCTTGATTACCAATGGAACAATATGTTATGTGGGGTGTCCCATTTGTACTCTTGATTACCAATGGAACAATATGTTATGTGGGATGTCCCGTTTGTACTCTTGATTACCAATGGAACAATATGTTATGTGGGGTGTCCCATTTGTACTCTTGATTACCAATGGAACAATATGTTATGTGGGGTGTCCCGTTTGTACTCTTGATTACCAATGGAACAATATGGAAAGTCCCTTAAAGTGGAACTCCAGTCTCCTGTTCATCTCATTTAACACCTTGTTCACGTAACAAAAGGCACATCTTAACATTTTTGCAAATATATTGAAAATTAAATACATAAGTAATCACAGTTAATACTTTGTTGAAGCACCTTTGGCAGCGATTACAGCTGTGAGTCATTTAATTACTTTTATACCTGGATTTTGCAACATTTGTCCATAATTATTTAAAACATTCTTAAAACTCTGTCAAATTGGTTGTTGATCATTGCTAGAAAATCATTTTCAGGTCTTGCCGTAGATATTTTATAGATTTACCTCAAAACTGTAACTCGGCCACTCAGGAACATTCACTGTCTTCTTGGTAAGCAACTCCAGTGTAGACTTGGCCTTGTGTTGTAGTTTATAGTCCTTACTGTCCAGCTGAATGTTCAATTCATCTCCCATTGTCTGGTGGAAAGCAGACTGAACCAGGTTTTCCTCTAGGATTTTGCCTGTGCTTAGCTCCATTCTGTTTATTTTTATTCCTGTTAAACTCCCTAATCCTTAACGATTACAAGCATACCCATAACATGATGTAGCCCCCACTATGCTTGAAAATATGGAGAGTGGTACTCAGTAATGATTTGTATTGGATTTACCCCAAACATAATACTTTTGTTGTTGTATTTTTCTTTTTCTGTATCCTGAGCAGTTTCCTTCCTCTCCGGCAACTAAGTTAGGAAGGACGCCTGTATCTTTGTAGTGACTGGGTGTATTGATAAACCCAGGGGCGCCGTATGAGGGGGGGTTAGGACGATTCTAAGAGCCTGTGACTGACAGGGGCCCTAAAAAACATTAGGTAAATGTTTTCAATAATAAATGATTAACCTATCATCATTAATATAATATTTTATTTACAATGTACTAATAAACCTAACGGTTTCTTTTTCTTTTCTTGTTTATGGACGATTCTAAGGGCCTGTGACTGACGGGCCCTAAAAAATGATTAGAACATTAGGTAAATGTTTTCAATAATAAATTATTAACCTATCATCATTAATATAATATTTTATTTACAATGTACTAGTAAAACTAACGGTTTCTTTTTCATTTGATGTTTTTGGCAAAAAGTAAACATCCAGAGAGCCTCTCAATTTATCAAGGAACACAGCCGCTAGAGGAAAAGGAAGAGATTCCATGATGAGACCTCTCAAGAGGAGACGGCTCAGGATAGTGCAGCAACGGTGTTTCAGAACACAGTGTTTTTTTACTGCTATGGACAACATCATAAGTGACTTGGACACTAGGTTCCACACCACTGCAAACATTGTAGAAGCATTTTCTGCTGTTCTGAAAGTTGGGCAGATTAGTGAGGATAAACCACTGATCATGAAGTATTCCAGAGATCTGACACCTGAGTTTCAAATGAAGTAAGACACCTGAACACTGTATACGCTGCCACTTCCCCCCCTAACTTGGTCTCCTGAATGCAATTTGTAAGATACAGCTGCAAAGCATTTTTGAAGAAGTGTGCATTGCTTTACCTTAATTTTGCACACTGCCTGTGACTGTTGCTTGTGGTGAGAGAACTTTCAGTAAGCTAAAACTGATTAAAAAAACTATTTGAGGTTTACTATGTCCCAGGACAGGCATTGCAGTCTTGCCATCTTGTCCATTGAAAGTCAGTTAACTAGAAATCTGGACTTCAAAGACTCAATTAGTGACTTTGCTGGCAAGAAGGCTCTGTGCTGGGCTCTTGGTGAGTAAGGCTGAGCAAGGGCCAGTGATAACTGTTAAATGGCATGGCTATGGATATTGGATCACGACACACATGATGCCCACAGGCTGAGAACAAGACTGAGAATAAGTTATATCTCAAACTAATGGCTGGATTGCCCATAAAATCTGTTGTTCACAATCAAGTCCCCAACTGGAAGAAACCTATTGATTTGGTGACCTCTTGACCTTTCCTCTAGCGCCACCATCAGGCCTTTTCACTTCCATTTTGTTTTCCATTTTCCATTTCCACTTTTCCAGCTGATTATTGTCTAGTTGGTACGTATACTTAGTTCAACTATCTACTGCTGATTTGATTATTTTGTTTATTATATCATTCTATAGATGATAATGTTAATTTATATTAATTGAAGAGGTTAATGTATATTTAAGTTATATTTATTTTAAGTTATTTAAGTGAATTTTCCATTCAAGAATTTGGTACCAATTATATGCATATTCTGGCTTCAGGGCCTGAGCAACAGGCAGTTTACTTTGGGCATGTCAGTTAGGCAGAAATTGAGAAAAATAGACCCTAGCCTGAAGAAGTTTAATGTTAAGAGAATTTTCCATTCAAGAATTTTACCATTAAAATGACATTTAGACTGTAAAAGATATCCTTTAGCACATTTCTTATAGAGGGTATCAGTCTTGCATCAAATAGTGAATTTACAGCTCACTGTCGGTAAATATCGTACAGTAAATATTGTACTACAAGAGAGCTGCAAGCCTGCAAAGGTAGAGTTATTTAAAGCTTTGAATGGGTCGATTGGGTTCTGGAGGTGTGTGGTTACAACAATTGCAGGGTTGGTGTGGCCTGTGGTGGTGGGGCCCCAATGTGATATCTTTTAATGGGACCCAAAATCCCTGCCGGCGCTCCTGGATACACCATCCAAAGTGTAATTAGCATGAGAAATTCTTCCAACCATCTCTAATTTTTAAACTGGAATTTCTGCAGGAGAAAAAACAGAACCAACCGAGGCTGACTTTTAACCCACCTGTAGTTGGGGGTACTGGAGGACTGGAGTTGGGCTGTTGGGGGTACTAGAGGACTGGAGTTGGGCTGTTGGGGGTACTAGAGGACTGGAGTTGGGCTATTGGGGGTACTGGAGGACTGGAGTTGGGCTGTTGGGGGTACTAGAGGACTGGAGTTGGGCTATTGGGGGTTCTGGAGGACTGGAGTTGGGCTGTTGGGGGTACTAGAGGACTGGAGTTGGGCTATTGGGGGTACTGGAGGACTGGAGTTGGGCTGTTGGGGGTACTAGAGGACTGGAGTTGGGCTGTTGGGGGTACTGGAGGACTGGAGATGAGGGTACTGGAGGACTGGAGTTGGGCTGTTGGGGGTACTGGAGGACTGGAGTTGGGCTGTTGGAGGTACTGGAGGACTGGAGTTGGGGGTACTGGAGGACTGGAGTTGGGAAACAGTGATATCACATCAAACACAGATTTGAAGCCTGAAGTTTATGCTGCTTTAATTCTGAGAGATGCATGCTGGGAGGATAACTCTCCAGTAGGAGGGATGGCCACAGACGCCATGCATGAAGTATCCCACCATTTGATCTAGCTCCAGAGTCTAGTGTGAAGTAGTCTGTTTGATAGCTCCCCCTGCTGTCTTCAATGCCACTGTCGTGAGTTTTCATGTTCATTATCATGGGGCATTCAGAGTCCATACGTAACAGGATATGGTTTTATTCTCGCAGGACGAGTACGACAACAGTTCGTGTCTTCGTAGACGTTGTAGCTGGGTGGTGGTTAACTCATTGTAGTTGTATTCGATTATATATTTTAGGTCAGCTCATTGAGGAAAAATAAACTTTAATAACATCCCCTTAGGGCGTCTTAGCCAGAGGTTTAACATGTATACATTCTGACGACACAAAAAATGACATCAAATAACCCTTTCAGTTCCATGAGCCTCTAGAGATGACGGACCACCTGGAATGAGACTGAACCAGCTTTTCTGTGGGCGAGGCGAGGAAGGATGATCATTATCTGTGGGCGAGGCGAGGGAGGATGATCATTATCTGTGGGCGAGGCGAGGAAGGATGATAGTTATCTGTGGGCGAGGCGAGGGAGGATGATCATTATCTGTGGGCGAGGCGAGGGAGGATGATAGTTATCTGTGGGCGAGGCGAGGAAGGATGATAGTTATCTGTGGGCGAGGCGAGGGAGGATGATCATTATCTGTGGGCGAGGCGAGGGAGGATGATAGTTATCTGTGGGCGAGGCGAGGAAGGATGATCATTATCTGTGGGCGAGGCGAGGAAGGATGATAGTTATCTGTGGGCGAGGCGAGGGAGGATGATCATTATCTGTGGGCGAGGCGAGGGAGGATGATAGTTATCTGTGGGCGAGGCGAGGAAGGATGATAGTTATCTGTGGGCGAGGCGAGGGAGGATGATAGTTATCTGTGGGCGAGGCGAGGAAGGATGATCATTATCTGTGGGCGAGGCGAGGAAGGATGATCATTATCTGTGGGCGAGGCGAGGAAGGATGATCATTATCTGTGGGCGAGGCGAGGAAGGATGATAGTTATCTGTGGGTGAGGCGAGGGAGGATGATAGTTATCTGTGGGCGAGGCGAGGAAGGATGATAGTTATCTGTGGGCGAGGCGAGGGAGGATGATAGTTATCTGTGGGCGAGGCGAGGAAGGATGATAGTTATCTGTGGGCGAGGCGAGGAAGGATGATAGTTATCTGTGGGTGAGGCGAGGGAGGATGATAGTTATCTGTGGGTGAGGCGAGGGAGGATGATAGTTATCTGTGGGCGAGGCGAGGAAGGATGATAGTTATCTGTGGGTGAGGCGAGGAAGGATGATAGTTATCTGTGGGCGAGGCGAGGAAGGATGATAGTTATCTGTGGGCGAGGCGAGGAAGGATGATAGTTATCTGTGGGTGAGGCGAGGGAGGATGATAGTTATCTGTGGGCGAGGCGAGGAAGGATGATAGTTATCTGTGGGCGAGGCGAGGGAGGATGATAGTTATCTGAGGATGGGCATCTTGTACAGTGTTGTTCTTGTTCTATTTAACTAGGCGGCCTACCGGGGAACAGTGGGTTAACTGCCTTGTTCATGGGCAGAACGACAGATTTTTACCTTGTCAGCTCGGGGATTCGATCTTGCAACCTTCCGGTTACTAGCCCATCACTCTAACCACTAGGCTACCTGCTGCCTTATACAGTAACCACAAGGCTTCCTGCTGCCTTGTACAGTAACCACTAGGCTTCCTGCTGCCTTGTACAGTAACCACAAGGCTTCCTGCTGCCTTATACAGTAACCACAAGGCTTCCTGCTGCCTTGTACAGTAACCACTAGGCTTCCTGCTGCCTTATACAGTAACCACTAGGCTTCCTGCTGCCTTATACAGTAACCACTAGGCTTCCTGCTGCCTTATACAGTAACCACTAGGCTTCCTGCTGCCTTATACAGTAACCACAAGGCTTCCTGCTGCCTTATACAGTAACCACAAGGCTTCCTGCTGCCTTGTACAGTAACCACTAGGCTTCCTGCTGCCTTATACAGTAACCACTAGGCTTCCTGCTGCCTTGTACAGTAACCACTAGGCTTCCTGCTGCCTTGTACAGTAACCACAAGGCTTCCTGCTGCCTTGTACAGTATGTTGCTGTCTTGTCTCCATTGGTCTTTCAGACCTGTATCAGTAACTATCTCCTCTATCATATGGGCTCATAGTAGTTAAATAGAACTGATGTTATTGCCATTCTGTCGCTGTGTCTCCATGGTGAACTTTATGCTACGGACGTTACAATTTGACAGTATTATTCAAGCCACAATCAAAAGGCTAAAGGCACACATTGGTCATTTAATTCCTTTATTTTGTGTTGCTCTTAATATTGGTTAATAACTTGATTGGTGGAATTATATTAAAAAAACAGACAAATTCAAAACGTCTGGGTGCTAAAACAGTTTATGGTATCCTGACTAGTACTGTAGTGTGTGTGTGTGTGTGTGTAGTGTGTGTGGTGTGTGTGTGGTGTGTGTAGTGTGTGTGTGGTGTGTGTGTGTGTGTGGTGTGTGTGGTGTGTGTGTGTGTGTGGTGTGTGTGTGTGTGTGTGTGTGTAGTGTGTGTAGTGTGTGTAGTGTGTGTAGTGTGTGTGTGTGTGTGTGTGGTGTGTGTGTGTCCGTCCAGACACTCTTCATATTAGCATCATTAGTGGTTCAGCTGCTTCAGGACTTGAGATGTTAAAGATCTCGGACCTTCTTCTGAGGAAAAGAAGACTTCCACATCATCCCTGAAACAAAGTCAAAGGCTACGTCCCCATAAGGCTCTGTTTAAAAAGGTAGTGCACTATATAGACAATAGGGTGCCATTTGGGACAGATTCAAACACTTTCCTTCAGAAGTCATTGGTGCTGCCTGCACCTCATCTGAGACTGTACGACTTTAAAGTTAATACAACATTTAAAAATACAACATTTGATGAATCTCAACTTCCTGCCAAATAAAAGTAAACTTGTCCATCCTCTCAAATACATAGAAACACATGAAATGAATATTAAGAGACCTGATGTACAGCATCCAGTGTTAAAAACTACTCAAACAGCTCCTCATAAGAGCCTCACTGGACTACTTTAGACCAGGGCCCATCTGGACCAGGGCCCATCTGGACCAGGGCCCATCTGGACCAGGGCACTACTTTAGACCAGGGCCCATCTGGACCAGGGCCCATCTGGACCAGGGCACTACTTTAGACCAGGGCCCATCTGGACCAGGGCCCATCTGGACCAGGGCACTACTTTAGACCAGGGCCCATCTGGACCAGGGCCCATCTGGACCAGGGCACTACTTTAGACCAGGGCACTACTTTAGACCAGGGCCCATCTGGACCAGGGCCCATCTCTACCAGGGCCCACATCTGAACCAGGGCCCATCTGAACCAGGGCACTACTTTAGACCAGGGCCCATCTGGACCAGGGCACTACTTTAGACCAGGGCACTACTTTAGACCAGGGCACTACTCTACCAGGGCCCCCATCTGGACCAGGGCCCCCATCTGAACCAGGGCCCCCATCTGAACCAGGGCCCCCATCTGAACCAGGGCACTAGACCAGGGCCCATCTGGACCAGGGCCCATCTGAACCAGGGTCCATCTGAACCAGGGCCCATCTGAACCAGGGCACTACTTTAGACCAGGGCCCATCTGGACCAGGGCACTACTTTAGACCAGGGCCCATCTGGACCAGGGCACTACTTTAGACCAGGGCCCATCTGGACCAGGGCCCATCTGGACCAGGGCACTACTTTAGACCAGGGCACTACTTTAGACCAGGGCCCATCTGGACCAGGGCACTACTTTAGACCAGGGCACTACTTTAGACCAGGGCCCATCTGGACAAGGGCCCATCTGGACCAGGGCACTACTTTAGACCAGGGCCCATCTGGACAAGGGCCCATCTGGACCAGGGCACTACTTTAGACCAGGGCCCATCTGGACCAGGGCACTACTTTAGACCAGGGCCCATCTGGACAAGGGCCCATCTGGACCAGGGCACTACTTTAGACCAGGGCCCATCTGAACCAGGGCCCATCTCTACCAGGGCCCACATCTGAACCAGGGCCCATCTGAACCAGGGCCCACATCTGAACCAGGGCACTACTTTAGACCAGGGCCCATCTGAACCAGGGCCCATCTCTACCAGGGCCCACATCTGAACCAGGGCCCATCTCTACCAGGGCCCATCTGAACCAGGGCCCACATCTGAACCAGGGCCCATCTCTACCAGGGCCCATCTGAACCAGGGCCCATCTCTACCAGGGCCCATCTCTACCAGGGCCCATCTGAACCAGGGCCCATCTGAACCAGGGCCCATCTGAACCAGGGCCCATCTGGACCAGGGCACATCTGAACCAGGGCCCATCTGAACCAGGGCCCATCTCTACCAGGGCACATCTGAACCAGGGCCCACATCTGAACCAGGGCCCATCTCTACCAGGGCACATCTGAACCAGGGCCCACATCTGAACCAGGGCCCATCTGAACCAGGGCCCACATCTGAACCAGGGCCCACATCTGAACCAGGGCCCACATCTGAACCAGGGCCCATCTGAACCAGGGCCCACATCTGAACCAGGGCCCACATCTGAACCAGGGCCCACATCTGAACCAGGGCCCATCTGGACCAGGGCCCATCTCTACCAGGGCCCATCTGAACCAGGGCCCACATCTGAACCAGGGCCCATCTGGACGATAAAGGGAATAGGGTGCCATTTGGGACGTGTCTTTAGAGGGGGGGGGGGGGGGTTATATTTGTCCTGTTACACACAAGTGTGTTTCTTGTATATCCCAACTCCCCCTGAGACACCTGCAGGAAGTGGGGTCACCATATCCCAACTCCCCCTGAGACACCTGCAGGGAGTGGGGTCACAGTCAGGGTCACCATATCCCAACTCCCCCTGAGACACCTGCAGGGAGTGGGGTCACGTCAGGGTCACCATATCCCAACTCCCCCTGAGACACCTGCAGGGAGTGGGGTCACGTCAGGGTCACCATATCCCAACTCCCCCTGAGACACCTGCAGGGAGTGGGGTCACGGTCAGGGTCAAAATTGTACAGAGCCCCTGGAGAAAATAGGTTTAAAGATGCCTTGCTCAAGGGCACAGCGACAGATTTTTCATCTCGGTTACTGGCCCAACACTCTAACCTCGAGGCTACCTGCCATCCTGAGGGATATTGTTTCCTGCACTCATACGACAATAAACAGACACCATTAATATCTTACTAAACCGTAAGGGTATGAACATGTTTGACATGATATCTACATCTAGTGACGTACGATGTAAAGAAATGGGCCAGCCACATCTAATTCTAGGACCTATAGCTTGCTCTCTTTTTTTCTCTCCTTCCTTCCTTCCTTCCTTCCTTCCTTCCTTCCTTCCTTCCTTCCTTCCTTCCTTCCTTCCTTCCTTCCTTCCTTCCTTCCTTCCTTCCTTCCTTCCTTCCTTCCTTCCTTCCTTCCTTCCTTCCTTCCTTCCTTCCGTGGCCAATTCTCAGATATTTCTCCTGAAGTATACATTCTCACTTGTACACAGCTTCCCACACATTTAATTAAAAGTCTTGTATTGGTGAGTTTATGGGCTGGACTAGAGGCAGATTGTATGCCAGTCCTTTCCTTTCAGATCCATGAAGGGAAGTGAACAAGTGCACACTTGGAAAGAAAGAACAGAGAATTGGCAAGCAGGGCAGGAGAGAGGCCTTGTAGGAGCCTGGCAGTAGAAGTATTGGATGTTTTTGGAGTACAGGGTTGCAAGGCAGACCAGCCAGCAGGCACAGTCCCTCAGCCCCTCAGAGCCCCTCTGAGCCCCTCTACACCCCGCTGAGCTCTCTCTTTGTTGTGGACACACAGAGACGTCTTTGTCTGACCCAGTGGGCCCATTCAGGTCTCTGGCTGCCTCCACACACAGAGGGACACTTCACTTTCTTTTCACGTTGTTGTTGGAGGGCTGGAGCTGAGGCTGGGCCTGGGGATGAGGATCGTACGGTCCAGGCTTGGTGCCGTTGTTGCTGCTACTGCTGCCTCTTGGTTTGTGGCTCTGGCTCAGTACAATCACAGTCAGAATACTGATGATGTGAATGTGGAAGTACATTGACCTACGGAGGGGAAAGAAGATGTGATGAAATGCTACAGAAACAAAAACAACAAAGATGGACAGAATAAGAGAAAAGGTAGAGATGACACACTTGTCCTCCATAAAGACAACTGACAGTAGAGATGACACACTTGTCCTCCATAAAGACAACTGACAGTAGAGATGACACACTTGTCCTCCATGAAGACAACTGACGGTAGAGATGACACACTTGTCCTCCATGAAGACAACTGACGGTAGAGATGACACACTTGTCCTCCATAAAGACAACTGAGGAACATTGTGTCCAGGCTTATTAAGATAATAGAACACTAAGCTAATAAATTGTACACATACGACCTAGCCTGGGTACCAGTCTGTTTGTGCTAACATTACACTCCTTGTCATGCCAAGAAGTTGACATGATAGCACATCCAGATCAGGGACCAGGCTACATACGACCATCATCGTTAAAAGAGAGACATTTGACCAGTAGGAAAATAACCTAAATGAATGTTCACCTGTAATACTGCATGGTAGGTCCTACTGCCAGCAGTAGGAAGGGGATGACGGTGTAGCAGATACACAGCTGAGTAGCGGCCCAGGTCACCACGTCATAGACAAGCTTCACAGGATAAGAGGACAGGAAATACTGACGGACGTTCTTACGGACCTGCGGTGTGGGAGACAGGAGAGAGAAACACGGTGACGTACGGCCCTGGGTGAGGCTGAGGTGATGAGACACGTGAGGTGAGTACTGTGTGTGTAAGTGAGAGAGTGAGTGAGTAAGACAGCGAGAGAAAGAGAGCGAGAGACAGACAAGAACAGAGACTCACAGCTCTATCTGCCAGTGTGATGGGTACAGCAGTAATAATGGTACTCACAGCTCTCGCTGCCAGTGTGATGGGTATAGCAGTAATAAAGGTACTCACAGCTCTATCTGCCAGTGTGATGGGTACAGCAGTAATAATGGTACTCACAGCTCTGCCAGTGTGATGGGTACAGCAGTAATAAAGGTACTCACAGCTCTATCTGCCAGTGTGATGGGTACAGCAGTAATAATGGTACTCACAGCTCTGCCAGTGTGATGGGTACAGCAGTAATAAAGGTACTCACATCTCTGCCAGTGTGATGGGTACAGCAGTAATAATGGTACTCACAGCTCTGCCAGTGTGATGGGTACAGCAGTAATAATGGTACTAACAGCTCTGCCAGTGTGATGGGTACAGCAGTAATAAAGGTACTCACATCTCTGCCAGTGTGATGGGTACAGCAGTAATAATGGTACTCACAGCTCTATCTGCCAGTGTGATGGGTACAGCAGTAATAATGGTACTCACAGCTCTATCTGCCAGTGTGATGGGTACAGCAGTAATAATGGTACTCACAGCTCTGCCAGTGTGATGGGTACAGCAGTAATAAAGGTACTCACATCTCTGCCAGTGTGATGGATACAGCAGTAATAATGGTACTCACAGCTCTGCCAGTGTGATGGGTACAGCAGTAATAATGGTACTAACAGCTCTGCCAGTGTGATGGGTACAGCAGTAATAAAGGTACTCACATCTCTGCCAGTGTGATGGGTACAGCAGTAATAATGGTACTCACATCTCTGCCAGTGTGATGGGTACAGCAGTAATAATGGTACTCACATCTCTGCCAGTGTGATGGGTACAGCAGTAATAATGGTACTCACAGCTCTGTCAGTGTGATGGGTACAGCAGTAATAAAGGTACTCACAGCTCTGTCTGTCAGTGTGATGGGTACAGCAGTAATAAAGGTACTCACAGCTCTGTCTGTCAGTGTGATGAGTATAGCAGTAATAATGGTACTCACAGCTCTATCTGCCAGTGTGATGGGTACAGCAGTAATAATGGTACTCACAGCTCTAGCTGCCAGTGTGGTGGGTACAGCAGTAATAAAGGTACTCACAGCTCTGTCTGTCAGTGTGATGGGTACAGCAGTAATAAAGGTACTCACAGCTCTGTCTGTCAGTGTGATGGGTACAGCAGTAATAAAGGTACTCACAGCTCTAGCTGCCAGTGTGGTGGGTATAGCAGTAATAATGGTACTCACAGCTCTCGCTGCCAGTGTGATGGGTATAGCAGTAATAAAGGTACTCACAGCTCTGTCTGTCAGTGTGATGAGTATAGCAGTAATAATGGTACTCACAGCTCTGTCTGTCAGTGTGATGGGTACAGCAGTAATAATGGTACTCACAGCTCTATCTGCCAGTGTGATGGGTACAGCAGTAATAATGGTACTCACAGCTCTGTCTGTCAGTGTGATGAGTATAGCAGTAATAATGGTACTCACAGCTCTCACTGCCAGTGTGATGGGTATAGCAGTAATAATGGTACTCACAGCTCTCACTGCCAGTGTGATGGGTACAGCAGTAATAATGGTACTCACAGCACTGCCAGTGTGATGGGTACAGCAGTAATAATGGTACTCACAGCACTGCCAGTGTGATGGGTACATCAGTAATAATGGTACTCACAGCTCTCGCTGCCAGTGTGATGGGTACAGCAGTAATAATGGTACTCACAGCACTGCCAGTGTGATGGGTACAGCAGTAATAATGGTACTCACAGCACTGCCAGTGTGATGGGTACAGCAGTAATAATGGTACTCACAGCACTGCCAGTGTGATGGGTACAGCAGTAGTAATGGTACTCACAGCTCTCGCTGCCAGTGTGATGGGTATAGCAGTAATAAAGGTGAAGTAGTATCCGGGGTAAACTCCATGCCATAGAGCTGACAGGATGAAGGTCAGGGCTGTGGGGTAACGGGGAGCACGGTCGTAACACACACTGAAGAGAGAGGAGACAGGATGAAGGTCAGGGCTGTGGGGTAACGGGGAGCGTAACACACTGAAGAGAGAGGAGACAGGATGAAGGTCAGGGCTGTGGGGTAACGGGGAGCGTAACACACTGAAGAGAGAGGAGACAGGGTGAAGGTCAGGGCTGTGGGGTAACGGGGAGCGTAACACACTGAAGAGAGAGGAGACAGGGTGAAGGTCAGAGCTGTGGGGTAACGGGGAGCGTAACACACTGAAGAGAGAGGAGACAGGGTGAAGGTCAGGGCTGTGGGGTAACGGGGAGCGTAACACACTGAAGAGAGAGGAGACAGGATGAAGGTCAGGGCTGTGGGGTAACGGGGAGCGTAACACACTGAAGAGAGAGGAGACAGGGTGAAGGTCAGGGCTGTGGGGTAACGGGGAGCGTAACACACTGAAGAGAGAGGAGACAGGATGAAGGTCAGGGCTGTGGGGTAACGGGGAGCGTAACACACTGAAGAGAGAGGAGACAGGGTGAAGGTCAGGGCTGTGGGGTAACGGGGAGCGTAACACACTGAAGAGAGAGGAGACAGGATGAAGGTCAGGGCTGTGGGGTAACGGGGAGCCTAACACACTGAAGAGAGAGGAGATATATCCAGACCTGGGTCAGATATATTGTTATGCAGTAAACAGAATAAAATAAACATTCATGAATTAATACTTACGTTTTGAGCCACACACCAGTCTGAATATTCCAGTGATCTATGAACTTCTTGAAACTAGTTGCTGTCTGCAAAAAGAGAGTTCAATATTAAACTTCAGTCATTTTCAATAATTCTGCAAAGCTAAAAGTTAAAAAAAAGTGTTTTTTTGTGGTTTCCAAACGTACCTCAATCCCCCAGATGCTGATGTTGGAGATGAGGTCCCAGGATACCTGTCCAGCTTCATCCACACCTTTAAAACCATAACCTGCTGCGTTGTTGATGGCATCAGCTGTTGGGACAAACAAACACATGAATGGAAGAATGAAAGGATGAAAGAATGAACTTTACCCAATATGAATGAATGAATGAACTTTCCCCAATATGAATGAATGAATGAACTTTCCCTAGTATTAATGAATGAATGAACTTTCCCCAGTATTAATGAATGAATGAACTTTCCCCAGTATTAATGAATGAATGAATTTTCCCCAGTATTAATGAATGAATGAACTTTCCCCATTATTAATGAATAAATTAACTTTCCCCAAACATAATGAATGAATGAACTTTCCCCAAACATAATGAATGAATGAACTTTCCCCAATATGAATGAATGAACTTTCCCCAATATGAATGAATGAATGAACTTTCCCCAATATGAATGAATGAATGGACTTTCCCCAATATGAATGAATGGACTTTCCCCAATATGAATGAATGGACTTTCCCCAATATGAATGAATGAACGTTCCCCATTATTAATGAATGAATGAACTTTCCCCAAACATAATGAATGAATGACCTTTCCAATAGCCAACACCACTGGGTAGGTAAAGCCTCACCTAAAGTCCATGCGAAGTAGAACTTGGGTCTAGCAGCTTGTATAGAGAAGAAGGCATACGTCAGTCTGCTTAGGAAAGGTGCCTCGTTGACGAAATGGCTGTCAACGTTATATGTGACGGGGAACGCTTTGGTGAGGGTCAGGAACAAAACCATGCACACACCACAGATCAGCAGTTTACGTGTGACAGCAGCCTGAAAACCAGAGGGAGAGAGTCAGATCGTTCATGGCCATCAGGGAAACTACTTTATAATTGCCTTCATTGAGCCAGGTATGTCATTTAAAACACATCTTATTTTGCAAAGAAAACACCTGATAATATGCTGCTATGTTGTTAGTAGTGTAATTACATTGTTATTATACACCTATAAGAGAAACGTAATGGCAATAGAGTTTCTGAAAGAAGGTACTTCTTTACATGACTCCACTTGTACCCAGTCTTACCATAGCTGAGGGCTCTGGGACTAACATGACTCTACTTGTACCCATCCTTACCATAAGTGAGGGCTCTGGGACTAACATGGCTCTACCTTGTATCCAGTCTTACCATAGTGGAGGGCTCTGGGACTAACATGACTCTACCTTGTACCCAGTCTTACCATAGGGGAGGGCTCTGGGACTAACATGACTCTACTTGTACCCAGTCTTACCATAGGGGAGGGCTCTGGGACTAACATGACTCTACCTTGTACCCAGTCTTACCATAGGTGAGGGCTCTGGGACTAACATGACTCTACTTGTACCCAGTCTTACCATAGGTGAGGGCTCTGGGACTTTATCATATCCATTCTGTCCAGTGTTGGACGCTGACAGCCTCCTCAGCCTCCTCTGAACGTGTCTCCCCTCTATAAAGTCTATGTAGTCCTTATAGTGACTGCAGGGTCCCACCAGGATACTGAGGAAGTTCAGGTTGTAGCTCAGGTATTCTATCAGAGACGGCTTGGAGCTGGAGGTAGAAGAGAGAGAGAAATAGACATTGGAGACTGTAATCTGAGAGAGACAGAGAGAGAGACAGAGAGAGAGACAGAGACAAAGAGACAGAGAGAGAGACAGAGAGACAGAGAGAGAGCTTGTAACTTATGTATTCTATCAATTATGTATTGGAGCTGAATGTAGAGGATAGGAAAGAGAAGGGACATTGATTGATCATCCTTTGCGGCAGGTAGCCTAGTGGTTAGAGTGATGGGCCAGTAACCGAAAGGTTGCTAGATTGAATCCCCGAGCTGACAAGGTAAAAATATGTCGTTCTGCCAATGAACAAGGCAGTTAACCCACTGTTCCTAGGCTGTCATTGTAAAAAATGAATTGTTTTCTCCTGACAACATCAATGTCATTCTAGGCTATCTATCTACTTTGAGTGAGAAGACTTGCACAGACAAGTAGTTAATATCAATGTAATTTGTGGACGGCAGATGTGTACGGCAGATGTGAACGGTAGATGTGGGCGGTAGATGTGAACGGTAGATGTGGGCGGTAGATGTGTGCGGTAGATGTGGACGGTAGATGTGGACGGCAGATGTGGACGGTAGATGTGGACGGTAGGTGTGTACGGTAGATGTGTACGGTAGATGTGTACGGTAGATGTGTACGGTAGATGTGGACGGTAGATGTGGACGGTAGATGTGTACGGTAGATGTGCACGGTAGATGTGGACAGTAGATGTGTACGGTAGATGTGTACGGTAGATGTGCGCGGCATATGTGGACGGCAGATGTGGACGGTAGATGTGGACGGTAGATGTGTACGGTAGATGTGGACGGTACATTACATTTACATTTAAGTCATTTAGCAGACGCTCTTATCCAGAGCGACTTACAAATTGGTGCAAATTGGTGCATTCACCTTATGATATCCAGTGGAACAACCACTTTACAATAGTGCATCTAACTCTTTTAAGGGGGGGGGGGTTAGAAGGATTACTTTAGATGTAGATGTGGGCGGTAGATGTGCACGGTAGATGTGCACGGTAGATGTGCACGGTAGATGTGCACGGTAGATGTGGACGGCAGATGTGGACGGTAGATGTGGACGGCAGATGTGTGCGGTAGATGTGTGCGGTAGATGTGTGCGGTAGATGTGTGCGGTAGATGTGTGCGGTAGATGTGCGCGGTAGATGTGCGCGGTAGATGTGGACGGTAGATGTGCACGGTAGATGTGGACGGTAGATGTGGACGGTAGATGTGCACGGTAGATGTGGACGGCAGATGTGGACGGCAGATGTGGACGGCAGATGTGGACGGCAGATGTGGACGGCAGATGTGGACGGCAGATGTGTGCGGCAGATGTGTGCGGTAGATGTGTGCGGTAGATGTGTGCGGTAGATGTGTGCGGTAGATGTGTGCGGTAGATGTGTGCGGTAGATGTGTGCGGTAGATGTGTACGGTAGATGTGTGCGGTAGATGTGTACGGTAGATGTGTATGGCAGATGTGGACGGTAGATGTCTACGGTAGACGTGGACGGCAGATGTGTACGGTAGATGTGGACGGTAGATGTGGACGGCAGATGTGGACGGCAGACGTGTACAGTAGATGTGTACGGTAGATTTCATGTCATGCTGTAGATTTCAGAAGTCTACATAACCTATTTTCCTGTCATCAACACTGAGCCAACGCACTGCAAGGCATGAATGTATATGTAAGTTAAATGTATATACCGTAATGAATACATACTCTACAGCATGGAGCCTCTGATCAGACGTGAGATCCTCCCGCTTTTTACACATACCTGGAAACCGTGGAGACGTAAGGATAAGAGAGATATCGTTTTTTCAACCCAAACATCAAAAGAACAAAAGACAAACCACAGGATGTGGTAAGAAGAAGAAGAAGAGGTTCCCTTACGATCCCCTGGACATTCCTTACCATCATGCATTTGGAAAGCTAACATAGTGGTTTTCTGGGTAATTATCATCAACGGCCTGAAGGGAGGAAACACAGTATTTAGTTTAGAAAGTTAAAAACGCTCACTGAGGACATTAACAAGGACAGAAATGGAATGTGACACGGCATTTCATAAAGCCTAACTGTACATGAGGAATAAATTATCACTCATTCTTTGGTGCTTTTCATTCAGACGTTCACATAGAATAACCTCTTTGTTGGTGTGCCACATGCAGGAACACACACACGCTCTGTGTGAGAGCATGGCATGCACTTACAGAGAGTGTGTGTGTGTGTGTGCATGTCCATTGTATGGTTGTGTTACGTGAGCCGTAGTCAACAGACACTGATTGTCATTGTCAGGTCAAGAACGCTGGCATCAGAGAATGTGACACACAGACACACTATTAGGGAACGGCAATTAACCTACATAACAACACTACCATGCTGATCTTAAAATATATATATTTAACTAGGCGAGTCAGTTAAGAACAAATTATTATTTACAAATGACGGCCTACACAGGCCAAACCCTAACCAGGATGACCGGGATCGAACCAGGGTCTGTAGTGAGGCCTCTAGCACTGTGATGCAAGTGCCTTAGACCGCTGCGCCACTCGGGAGCCAGAAATTGATTCTAGAACCCATCTAAAACAACCAGATGTTTTACATGACATCACTACTGTGCTGATTGATTCTAGAACCCATCTAAAACAACCAGGTGTTTTACATGACATCACTACGGTGCTGATTGATTCTAGAACCCATCTAAAACAACCAGATGTTTTACATGACATCACTACTGTGCTGATTGATTCTAGAACCCATTTAAAACAACCAGATGTTTTACATGACATCACTACTGTGCTGATTGATTCTAGAACCCATTTAAAACAACCAGGTGTTTTACATGACATCACTACTGTGCTGATTGATTCTAGAACCCATTTAAAACAACCAGATGTTTTACATGACATCACTACTGTGCTGATTGATTCTAGAACCCATTTAAAACAACCAGATGTTTTACATGACATCACTACTGTGCTGATTGATTCTAGAACCCATCTAAAACAACCAGGTGTTTTACATGACATCACTACTGTGCTGATTGATTCTAGAACCCATCTAAAACAACCAGGTGTTTTACATGACATCACGATAGAATATCACAATGTGTTAACACTGTATTTCAAAGTGTATGAGATTGGATGTTATACTATAAGCAGGCACAGTGAGAAACAGGGCTGATAGTAGCCAGATGGACTGAGAAAAAGCAGAGCAACGGACGTGAATGGAGCATCAGATCCCAGTGATGGTGCTGTCTATCCAGTCAACAGCAGTACAGTGTGATTCAGCTCATTCACCATTCTGCCTGCCTGCAGTCTGCAGAGAAAGCACAGTTTGTTAGCGAAGGTTAGCATTGATTAGGGTTAGGAAAAGCATAATTAGCATAGCATATAATAGCATAATTAGCAATAGCATTGGCAAAGAATAGCAATAGTATAGCAAGCATGGCAGCGGCAGGTACAGTTAAACAGTTAAACTGTTTTATCAGCTGTATTATTTGTTTCGGGCAGCGCTTCACAATCTCTGCAAGAACCAAGAAAACCTGCAGATAACAGACAGAAACTAACCAGAGGGGAGTGGCAGATTCAACATGAAGGCGAGAGAGAGAGAGAAAGAGAAAGTGTGCAAGAGAGAGGTGGGAACAAAGAAATTAATCTAGTAAGACATACAAATATAGAAAAACAGAGGTTAAAGAAGGATAGTGCTGTTGTCACTGTGCAGATAGAAGCAGTGAGTCAGCTGATTCAGTATGGACTGAGGAAGCTCTAATGCAGACCCTTATCTGTATTCTGTACCATGTAAAAACACATTCCGTGAAAACCTCAATACACACAAACTATTTCAGAATTCAGGTCACAGAAATATCTCTCATCGTTACATAATTCCATAATCAGTGTTGTGTTCAAGATCAAGACGGAGCCAATCGAGACCGAGTCGAGACCGAGACCGGGACGGGGGGACTAGGGGTCCGGGACCAAGTCAAGACCAGAACAATGAGAGTCCAATTCAAGACCATGATAGTAATTTAGTCAAATCACCCCCATTATAAGAGTTGAAAATGTCCAGTATTTCTGTGTTCATATTTCAGAACAACATGTGGTTTTATACAGTCAGTATGGTGGTGAAAACAACATGTGGTTTTATACATTCAGTATGGTGGTGAAAACAACATGTGGTTTTATACATTCAGTATGGTGGTGAAAACAACATGTGGTTTTATACATTCAGTATGGTGGTGAAAACAACATGTGGTTTTATACATTCAGTATGGTGGTGAAAACAACAGCATGCCGAGGACAAATAGAGCAGCACTCTACAAATGACCACTAAACCCAAACAGGTCTATAATAGATACAAAGACCGTTACAATTTACCCCGGTCTCCCCTTACTAATAGTGATCTTTCATACAATTTACCCCGGTCTCCCCTTACTAATAGTGATCTTTCATACAATTTACCTCGGTCTCCCCTTACTAATAGTGATCTTTCATACAATTTACCCCGGTCTCCCCTTACTAATAGTGATCTTTCATACAATTTACCCCGGTCTCCCCTTACCAATAGTGATCTTTCATACAATTTACCCCGGTCTCCCCTTACCAATAGTGATCTTTCATACAATTTACCCCGGTCTCCCCTTACTAATAGTGATCTTTCATACAATTTACCCCACTCTTCCCTACCAGCCAATCAAGGAAACTCTGACAAGCGCAACAAAGTGTGAGGATATTTTTCAACGAAAGTAAAGGACAGTATAACGTAAGGAGTAAAGTAAGAAGCCAGGTTTCAACAGGCGATAAGATATTACTGTGTCATGAACCAGTGTATATACCTGGTGAAGTAGTTTTATGAACCAGTACATATACCTGGTGAAGTAGTTTTATGAACCAGTACATATACCTGGTGAAGTAGTTTTATGCACCAGTACATATACCTGGCGAAGTAGTTTTATGCACCAGTACATATACCTGGTGAAGTAGTTTTATGAACCAGTACATATACCTGGTGAAGTAGTTTTATGAACCAGTACATATACCCGGTGAAGTAGTTTTATGCACCAGTACATATACCTGGTGAAGTAGTTTTATGCACCAGTACATATACCTGGTGAAGTAGTTTTATGCACCAGTACATATACCTGGTGAAGTAGTTTTATGCACCAGTACATATACCTGGTGAAGTAGTTTTATGCACCAGTACATATACCTGGTGAAGTAGTTTTATGCACCAGTACATATACCTGGTGAAGTAGTTTTATGCACCAGTACATATACCTGGCGAAGTAGTTTTATGCACCAGTACATATACCTGGTGAAGTAGTTTTATGCACCAGTACATATACCTGGTGAAGTAGTTTTATGCACCAGTACATATACCTGGTGAAGTAGTTTAATTCACCAGTACATATACCTGGTGAAGTAGTTTTATGCACCAGTACATATACCTGGTGAAGTAGTTTTATGCACCAGTACATATACCTGGTGAAGTAGTTTTATGCACCAGTACATATACCTGGCGAAGTAGTTTTATGCACCAGTACATATACCTGGTGAAGTAGTTTTATGCACCAGTACATATACCTGGCGAAGTAGTTTTATGCACCAGTACATATACCTGGTGAAGTAGTTTTATGCACCAGTACATATACCTGGTGAAGTAGTTTTATGAACCAGTACATATACCTGGTGAAGTAGTTTTATGCGCCGACTGAATGGAAGCTGATAATTAGGAGTGTTTTTTTACTCCGTTGGTCTCGGAAAGAAATGACGAGTCCTCGTTGTCAGAGTCAAGACAGAGTAAAAATATATCCAACACCGAGACACTCAATATGTGGTCTGGAGACCGGTCTGGAGGACTGCCAGTAAACCGGTCTTATCCAGGAACAACATGGATACTTACCCAGAGAAGTCTGTTGAGAGGATCCCATAGTTATAGATGAAGACTCTGCTCACCTGACACACCGCGAGGTAGCTGACGGACATGATCATAGTATACCTGGAGGGGAAACGTTTAATTCAGATTGAGAACAAGGCCATGATCATAGTATACCTGGAGGGGAAACGTTTAATTCAGATTGAGAACACGGCCATGATCATAGTATACCTGGAGGAAACATTTAATTCAGATTGAGAACACGGCCATGATCATAGTATACCTGGAGGAAACATTAATTCAGATTGAGAACACGGCCATGATCCTAGTATACCTGGAGGGGAAACGTTTAATTCAGATTGAGAACACGGCCATGATCATAGTATACCTGGAGGAAACATTTAATTCAGATTGAGAACACGGCCATGATCATAGTATACCTGGAGGAAACATTTAATTCAGATTGAGAACACGGCCATGATCATAGTATACCTGGAGGAAACGTTTAATTCAGATTGAGAACACGGCCATGATCCTAGTATACCTGGAGGGAACATTTAATTCAGATTGAGAACACGGCCATGATCCTAGTATACCTGGAGGGGAAACGTTTAATTCAGATTGAGAACACGGCCATGATCATAGTATACCTGCAGGAAACATTTAATTCAGATTGAGAACACGGCCATGATCATAGTATACCTGGAGGAAACATTAATTCAGATTGAGAACACGGCCATGATCCTAGTATACCTGGAGGGAACATTTAATTCAGATTGAGAACACGGCCATGATCATAGTATACCTGGAGGAAACATTTAATTCAGATTGAGAACACGGCCATGATCCTAGTATACCTGGAGGGGAAACGTTTAATTCAGATTGAGAACACGGCCATGATCATAGTATACCTGGAGGAAACATTTAATTCAGATTGAGAACACGGCCATGATCCTAGTATACCTGGAGGAAACATTTAACTCAGATTGAGAACACGGCCATGATCATAGTAAACCTGGAGGAAACATTTAATTCAGATTGAGAACACGGCCATGATCATAGTATACCTGGAGGAAACGTTTAACTCAGATTGAGAACACGGCCATGATCATAGTATACCTGGAGGAAACGTTTAATTCAGATTGAGAACACGGCCATGATCCTAGTATACCTGGAGGGAACATTTAATTCAGATTGAGAACACGGCCATGATCATAGTATACCTGGAGGAAACATTTAATTCAGATTGAGAACACGGCCATGATCATAGTATACCTGGAGGAAACGTTTAACTCTGATTGAGAACACGGCCATGATCATAGTATACCTGGAGGAAACGTTTAACTCAGATTGAGAACACGGCCATGATCATAGTATACCTGGAGGAAACGTTTAATTCAGATTGAGAACAAGGACATGATCATAGTATACCTGGAGGGGAAACGTTTAATTCAGATTGAGAACATGTAGCTACAGAGTAACATCCTACATCCCTCCATTCTGTATACTTCTGGCCCGTCTTTGGACACTGTGTTAACTAACCTCCAGACGAGCTTCAATGCCATACAACTCTCCTTCCGTGGCCTCCAACTGCACTTAAATACAAGTAAAACTAAATGCATGCTCTTCAACCGATCACTGCCCGCACCTGCCCGCCCGTCCAGAATCACTACTCTGGACGGTTCTGACTTTGAATATGTGGACTATAAATACATAGGTGTTTGGTTAGACTGTAAACTCTCCTTCCAGACTCATATTAAGCATCTCCAATCCAAAATTAAATCTAGAATATGGTTCCTATTTCGCAACAAAGCCTCCTTCACTCATACCGCCAAACATACCCTCGTAAAACTGACTATCCTACCGATCCTTGACTTCGGCGATATCATTTACAAAATAGCCTCCAACACTCTACTCAGCAAATTGGATGCAGTCTATCACAGTGCCATCCATTTTGTCACCAAAGCCCCATATACTACCCACCACTGCGACCTGTACGCTCTCATTGGCTGGCCCTCGCTTCATACTCGCCGCCAAACCCACTGGCTCCAGGTCATCTACAAGTCTCTGCTCGGTAAAGCCCCGCTATATCTCAGCTCACTGGTCACCATAGGAGCACCCACCCGTAGCACCCCCAAAGCCAATTCCTCCTTTGGACGCCTTTCCTTCCTGTTCTCTGCTGCCAATAACTGGAACGAACTGCAAAAATCTCTGAAACTGGAAACACTTATCTCCCTCACTAGCTTTAAGCACCAGCTGTCAGAGCAGCTCACAGATCACTGCACCTGTACATAGCCCATCTGTAAATAGCCCATCCAATCTACCTCATCCCCATACTGTATTTATTTATTTATTTATCTTGCTCCTTTGCACCCCAGTATCTCTACTTGCACATTCATCTTCTGCACATCTACCATTCCAGTGTTTAATTGCTATATTGTATTTATTTCGCCACTATGGCCTATTTATTGCCTTACCTCCCTTATCCTACCTCATTTGCACACACTGTATATATACTTTTTCTATTGTATTATTGACTGTATGTTTGTTTATTCCATGTGTAACTCTGTGTTGTTGTATGTGTCGAACTGCTTTGCTCTATCTTGGCCAGGTCGCAGTTGTAAATGAGAACTTGTTCTCAACTAGCCTACCTGGTTAAATAAAGGTGAAATAAAATAAATACTAATATTTAATATGTAATTCAGATTGAGAACATGTAGCTACAGAGTAACATCCTACATCCCTCTATGCTAAGAATGAGTGGCGCTTTCAATGAATTAAACCTTTTTCATGTTTTAGTCTGGTAGTTCCTCATCTGCATACGGGAGAAAGATCAACTACGAGGTGGAATGGACCATGTTCATCTTAGCAATCACCTTCAAGTACAACTGGAGATGTACAGTACACACAAATGCTGTATGGGTGAAACATGGTCTTTTAACACGCAGTAACCCACAACCCAATGACCCATCTTTCTTTAACTGGAGGAGGCGAGGCGATGGGCGATGGCACAGAGAACAATGCCGTCTCTATCTAGACTCCTCCAAGGAATCCCTAATGTAAAACATCACCAGTGTTACTGTTCTATCTTCTACCTACATTCATCACATTCCAGGACCTAAACACAGACAGACAGACAGACAGAGAGATAGAGAGATAGACAGACAGACAGACAGACAGACAGACAGACAGACAGACAGACAGACAGACAGAGAGATACAGACAGACAGACAGACAGACAGACAGACAGACAGAGAGAGAGAGATACAGACAGACAGACAGACAGACAGACAGACAGACACAGAGAGAGAGAGAGAGAGAGAGAGAGAGAGAGAGAGAGAGAGAGAGAGAAAAAGAGCAAGACAGAGACAGACAGACAGACAGACAGACAGACAGAAAAAGAGCAAGACAGAGACAGAAACAGAGAGATATAGAGATAGAGACAGAAACAGAGAGATATAGAGACAGAGACAGAAACAGAGAGATATAGAGACAGTCTGGTCCAGCTACCACTTCCTATCTAGCTTAACTTATCATCAACATGTTAGCAAAGAACGACCCATGTGGTTAAGATGTTATTACAAGTGTCTGTATGGGAGACATGGTGGTGTGTGTTTACCTGTGAATGTTGTGGATGTCAGCTGTGACCAGAATCCTGTAGCAAACCATCACCAAGACGGAGATATGGACTGCATACCTGCAGCAATGAAAACAACACAAAACAAATGATAGGTTACTGTTAAAAACCGGCTGATTAGTACTAAACTGGGTCTATCTGTTAGTGTCCTCCATTCAACAACGTGATCCGACCATGTTTTAACCTGTATACCCTAATCTAACCAGTGCACCAGAGTGTTCCTTACCAGCCAAAACAGAATATGACAAAGGAGAGGCCAAAGAGTGTGGCGACGGCATGGCGGACCACGGGGCTGGAAAACTGAGGGCTGAGGTAAAGACGGAACCAGAAGGCTGCACCAAGGGCAAACACCTGACATGCCAAGAAGTTCACCTGCATAGAAGACATGACGCCCCCAGACATGAGATATTGACTAGATGTATAACCTCTACATGCATCCGGTGTGTGTTATGGCCTTAGGACAACAGACTCTTTCAATTCTATGACTTCTATTCTGTGTTTAGTTTGGACACAAGCAGAATGTCTCTAAATATACTTATGTAAATGTAATGTGTGTAAATGCAAAGTCAGGTGATGTTGTCATATTGTCATATCATTCCAGGGTAATGGCAGGACAAGACACTTAATACCTTAATACCTCATTTTACATTAAAATAACTGACTTTAAGCAAATCGATTTTTTTTTTCTTCTAATTTAGTTAAAGTGTAGATTACCTGATCCAAAGGAAATCCACAAAAATCGCTGACTGGAAGCAACCATTTGGAACCGGTAGTTTTAAACGAAGAGGTTGTCAACTCGTCCATTATGCATGGTAAAGGTTTGAAGTCGCTCCTCCGTAAAAAAAAAAAAAATTAAGTGAAGAAATGTTTTACCAAATAAATAAATAAAGTGCTTCTACAATCTCATTGCTGTTCATTGATTGAAATACATCCCGAGTATTTATGTCGACTCAAGAAAAACTCGACGTCCTCTCTGTGCAGTCGTAGTTAACAACAATATGCTATTGTGACAGTTAGCAAATATGCGAGAATTAGTGCTGACTACTAATGTAGAGGTTAGCCAGTAGCCTACGAAGGCGTGGTACAGAGCTGTCAATTGTATCACGGACTGAGGCAGGAGCAATAGGAACAGTAGGTGGCGGATGGGATGGCCCCCTCCCCTTTAATAACTCTACATTATCCGACCTACTGATCTCGTTTCTAAACGTGACACGGTTGTGTTGAACGTTAACAAGGAGTAGGTCGCAGGGTTGTGGTGTATTCCAGACAATTCAGGAAGTACATTGAAATTGGAATGTGGTTAACTTTCTGAAATGACTGGAATTGAAATAGAATTAACCCCAAAAGCTAGTGGTCCAAGGTTATTATATATTTATTTTTCTATTCGTTTTTTATTTTTTTAAACTTTGAATTCAGTTTAGTTTCATTTCATTTTCAGATCTGATCGTTTTTAGTTAGTTTAAGTTGTAAAAAAAATATTTATAATTCGTTTTTATATGAATTATTTTCAGTTTCAGTGTTAGAGAGTTTTCGTTTTAGTGAACACAAAGGTTGTATAGTTTTTTGTGTTGTGATGTCACTTCTTCCAACTGGGGGCGGGGGGGGTAATACATAAGGTGTGGGTCGGATCATAGGTCAGGTTAGCCCTTCTCCTTCCACATCCCTTTTGATTAGCTGAGGTGATTTGGTCAAGTGTGAAACACTCTATCTAGAAACAATTGATCATTGATTGCTATACGGTTTTGGAAACCTTGAACACTCAACTTAATTATCATTCAAAAATAGCTTCGCAAATACACACTTTACTGTTCGTTGTTTTACCACTGATTTCCACCGAGGTTTTTGATGTAAAACAGCTTCAAACCAACATATTTGTTTTGTTCCCTCCGAGTTTCCGTTAACTTCAGGGAAGTGCAATGAAGAACACCTCCGTGTAAATGTGTTAAAACAGTACGTTTTTTTGTGGTATTTGTAATATAATTTTGGGGTGATATGAAAGTAGAATTTCTGCGGTTTTCCAAAAACATATTGCATGCGGTTGATAATTAATGGTCAGACAAAAGCGTCGAGACAGTTGTACACTTTGACCCCGCTGTGGTCAATTGTTAAAATTCGAACCCTTTGACCTTATGGCATTGGGCTCTCAAGAGATTGACAGCGGAATGTTCGTCATTTGCACTTGTAATTTCAAATATATCAAATATGAACATTGCATTTGACAGCTTCATCAATGGCTGAACTTGTAGGGCCAGAGGACGTAGGACGTCATTGTAAATAAGAATTTGTTCTAAACTGACTTACCTAGTTAAATAAAGGTTAAATAAAAAAATATATATATTATAAATGGCTTTACTATTCTGATTTAGTGAAGAGCACCCCCTGCTGTGTAGTGAAGGTAGTGCACTACATTTCAAAATGACTCAAGTAAATTTATTCTTTTACACCATCACTGGGACATGATAATACAGAATCCCCTCCTTCTGTAAATACAGAAATGTCATGTGTTATCAATAATTAATTTAGATGTGGGGGGGTCAGACACTCCATGGGGTTAAAGCATTGGATGTGCTGTAAAGCATGGGGAAATTCCCTTGTCTTTTGTGCACAGCAATAGTCAACAGACTAGCAAAATCTAGCAAAAATCATAACATCATTAAGCCTGAGTGCCGGTCTGTGTTATTGTGTATTGCAAACTCATTGTCACCTATTGCCATGTTTGGCTTGACAAGGACAGAAATGGAGAGGGCAAGTACATGATTGTATACATGTCTTAAAGACAATGAAAGAAGCAGCAGCAGTTTGTAAAACGATTCTAGTAAATGCACCAGCATTTGTGAATGGTATACTAGCTTTAGCTGCCATAAACTCACCAATTACTAAGCCCATCTAAAAAATAAATAAAAATAATAATAATTCTACAAAATTCTGCATGGCTTATAAAAGTCAGTTTAGTTTACGTTGTATGAAAAATTCAACCAGTTTGATTATTCTTTTCGCTAATATTATATGGACACGTTGATTGCGTCTGACGTATGAAGCTTCAACTGTCCAATGAACACGTGCCGTCTTATCTTCTATACTGTCATTGGTCAATAAACTAGGAAACGTACATAAAATAGGTGGAGTTATGACTTAGTGTAACCAATCGCGTCACATATGCAAATATTGTTTGAAAATTTCCCGGGAAATCTGAGTTTCGCGGGAGGGTTCCTTCGCGCGTAAACGGTATCCCTTCATTCATTGTCAGCTTCCTGGAGCCATTTTTGAGCTGGCAGGGCTGAGACTCGCGCTAGTTTCTAATCCATTGCATCTGCCTAAATGTGCTCTCAATATACTTTGAAACATACAAATATCGGCAAATAAGATCATAATCTACTCTTTCATATCAATATTTTTGAATTTATCGTGGTGGATTAGCTGAAAAGGGGCTTTAAACTAAAGGGACAAAGGGTACCCGAGCCCACAAAGATGAGAAGAGGGATCTCATCAGCCCCGGATAAAGTAATAATAACAGGGGTTGGAGGCTCTTTAGATAAAAATGCGGTATTGACAGCATTGTCCGATCGGTTAACCCCTCATTTTACAACTGCCACTTATATTCAAATTATAACTCCACCGCCTTGCATTACACAGACTTCAAATGTCTGTTTGTCCGAACCTCCAGCTGGCAGTATATATTCCACTCCAAACGGAGCAACAAACGGAACCGGACAACGACCTACATTAGGACGTCCACCGGTAAACTTGCTAATGTCATTTTCTGTTGTATTGCAGTGAAATGAAATGAACGAGGAACTGCTTCGTACGTTGGTAGCCTAGCGAGCTAACGTTAGCTAGTTGGGTCGCTCTCCCTGATCCCCTTGAGTCACCCAACAGACTCCAGGTTCGCTCAATAGTTGGGTTTTACACCAGTCTGAAAGCAGTTATTGGTGTTCAAGCCGTAGTTAGCTACACCGTTACTTTTACAGGTGAAACTATATATAAATCTGTCATTTAGTTTGGGTAGCCTGTTGGCTAGCTAATAAGATATGCCTGCCATGTATTATCAATTGCTAAGGGGTCAGACCCGTATCGTAAAAGGTCAACAGCCAATACCGAAACAATTTCTCATCCGTTTTTTCAAGTTGAGAGAATGTTTGGGTTTAGTGTAGGGTTCAAGAGCAGCTCTAGCCTTGCAAGGTTCCGTGCATGTTTGACACACAGTCGTGCTTCAACTTGCTAGGCTAGCTGTACAATAATTACTTGTCAGAAATGAGTGGCTAGGCCCTGTTAGTGTTTTGGACTTGGGGGGGGGGGGAAGGGAATGGGAACGCGGGTTGACTGGCTCGGTAGGTAGCCTGCAAGCTAGCCAGCTAACTACAAACACAGGCCAACAATCTTAGTTGAGCAACAGAAGGGCAATCGTCTTGTCTTTTAGTTTTCCGCGTCATATCGAATATCGTTATAGCTGCTAACTAGCTACATTATAATAGTTCGTATGCTTGCGTGCTTCCTGTGTTTTTAACCATAAAATTGCGGAAATGCCTTCCATATAGACCTGCTGATATAGATTAATTTCTGGCCATGCATCAAAAAAAAACACAGCACACTAGCAGGCGTTCTACTGTACTGTCTTTGACATTAGTCTACAGACATGGCTAGTTTGCGTTCAGGATCCCCATTTGCTCACAGAGGAAGATACATTAGATGGGGGGGAGGGAGGATTGACTGGGGGCATTGGTTTGGGGTGTGCAAAGATGGCAGCCATATTTAATATGTATGAACTGTCCCAGCAGCAAGGACTTCTTTATTTGTTCCATCTCTAGGTTGATGAAAATGCCTGACAGAACCATCTGATATTATGAAAATGTTCATTTTCTCAAACAGCCCTGGGTTGGTGTTCTATATTTGGTCCACTGTCCCTCATGAACGACTGGCCTCATGTTTTCCCTCATATTTTAGTTTTGACCCGACGGACTTGATTATGCATTTCTCTACACATGGAAACACCCATGGCATGATACTCAGCATTCCTGTTTTCATCACTCTTTCTCAGGCCTGTGATGTGTAAATAAAGTAGCCCTCATGACATGCTGTTGAACAAAATGGCCGACATCTCACTGACACTGAGTCATCTTCAGGTCATGGTCTTATGACGTTGAGGTCATATTGGTTGATTTATCTTTCACAATATTGAACTAATCTTCATGAATATGATGTGGGTCTCACCAAGATACCTTTTTAAAGATGAATGCACAAACTAAGTCGCTCTTTATAAGTGAGTCTGCTAAATGACAAATGTATTTGTACGTCGTGTCTTCAAATGATTGAGGCACAGCTGTTGTACTACAGTACGCTGACAAACACACTTCAGTTCCTTGATGGGACGTGTCATTCAGTGGCGCTAAGGGACGATTCTCAGTGTACAAAACAAGCATATGTTATAAGTGAAGTAAAATGCTTGCCAATGTTTATATTATTATAGCATTTCAAGGTGTAGGCCTATGTAGAAACTATTCTACAGACCAGGTTTGAGTTTATAAAGCCTATCACACCGTTATGTCGGAACGATACTCAAGAACATCTTTTGTCTGTTTTGTGGGAGGTAATCTGACTGCGGTGTTTACCTTCTGCAGGCCAAGCGGAGGTTGGCGTTGGATGAGTCGGACCACCAGTACCCCATCGAAGGAGCCAGGACCCCCAGGGGAAAGGCTGGAGGAGCCTTCGGGCCAGGGCTCAAGAGCCCCAAAAGTAAGACTGAGGCAGAGCAGATGGTTCAAGTGAGGGTTCTGTGACTGTGTTATAAAGCCCATCATACCTATAAAGTGGCCCTCCTGGAGAGCTACTGGGGATGCAAGGTTTTGCTCAATGGTCCAAATCTTTACTAACTCCTGATTCCACTAATCGGTTTCTGTTGAGCAGCTAATCGGTAGTCCGGTGTGCTTGATTTGGGTCGGGGTGAAATCCTGCAGGAATGTACCTGTCCAGGAGGATGGTTGGGGCACCCCTGCTAAACACGATCAATGAGGACGTTGGACTAAGTGTACTAAGCTATGGCCCATGATGTGAATGGGTAAAAGCGTGGATGGAGGAGCGCCCTTCTGTAATGGAACAGTAGTCTGCGCCGCTCGGGCACGTTGTCAAGGCAGCATAATGCATTGTTCAGAAACCGACATCTATTTTCCTTAATTTGTTTGAAAATTCAAAAATATTTTTTACGTGGGAAGTCAGATTAAGCCCTAAAGAAATCTAAAGAAATCACTTTTGTATGTGAAAACACATAATCCTACTCATTCTCCACACTCTTTAAAAATATAAAAAAATTACGTGTTTTGAGCCGACTTTGCCGTCGACCAAAAGGGCGCACCAGACCGGACGCCTGGGAAGCAGCCCGGTTCCAAAAACGAATGTAATCAACGGTGACCCGGGGCTCTAATACAATCCCCCCCACTCTGTAAAGATGCTTAGTTGCTCACTGCAGTGAGAACATACTGTAACTTGTAACGTTATGTCATTTTTTTATCAAACACTCTCTCCCATTACAACTTTGAACATAATACTAAACTGAATATCTCTCTCCCGTCCGTCTTACTGTATAGCTCCAAAGTCACCGGCAGAGAAGACGCGTTACGACACGTCGTTGGGCCTGCTAACGAAGAAGTTTGTTGAGCTGCTGGGCCAGTCGTCTGACGGTGTCATCGACCTCAATCAGGCTGCAGAGGTTCTCAAGGTGCAGAAGAGACGCCTCTATGACATCACCAACGTGCTGGAGGGGGTGCACCTGATCAAGAAGAAGTCTAAGAATAACATACAGTGGATGTAAGTGTCTCACAAGAACCCATTTCATTCGGACAACTTTATCCCCTTTATAAGGGCAATCACTAGACATCATCACTGACTTGATCTAACTGTATGAGGTAATGACAATAGTTTTCAGACTTGTGTCCTGTGTTAAAACCTCCCCTCTCTCTCTCGCTCTCTCCCAGGGGCTGTAACCTGTCGGAGGATGCGGGTACGTTGACCAGCAGCCAGAGTCTGAGCAGTGAGCTGTCTGACCTGGGTCAGGAGGAGAGGAGACTGGACGAGCTGATCCAGAGCTGTACCCTGGACGTCCAACAGATGACAGAGGCCTCGCACAGCCACAAATATCCTTATTATACACACACACACTGTTAACCACACTGTTATAATAGGGGGAAAACAAGAAGAGCCAAGGCTGTCTTCGTAGGATGAAGCCGTTATAACTAGTGTCACTTAGGTGCTCAAAGCTGGTCAATATGTGAGTGTTGTTTTGTCCAAACCCAGTGTTTTAGTTTTCTTTAACCCTGCTGGTCCACGTTTGCCTATGTGACATACCAAGACATCCGTCATCTGCGTCACCTGAAGGACCAGACGGTAATCGTGGTGAAAGCTCCCTCTGAGACCAAGTTGGAGGTGCCAGACCCACAGGAGGTAAGCAGACAAGTCTGTTAATCAATATGACCTTGAGACTGTCCTCTGTTTGTCTCGTGTACTTTCTACAACGTGTTTGTGTACAAAGGTACATGCAGTTATGGTTCTTCTCTTTCGATGTCAACTAACATCCAAAACTAACCGTGTTGGACGACCGCTTGCCTCTACAATCAACCAATCAGTGTCTGACAACAGAGGACAACAATATCCCAGGCACCAGTACAGACCAGTCCATGTACTTGAGGTTGAGAATCACTAGTCTACCAATTAAATCAATACCTAATCAATGTAGCATGCTCATGTCTGTCCACTGCAGTGTTTATACAAGGGATAGGAAAGTTATGACCCCCCCCCCCCCCTTGGAGAACAGATTTAATTTTTAAACAAAAACTTTAAGGACCTCTCGTTGGAACTAAACTCAGCAAAAAAAGAAACGTCCTCTCACTGTCAACTGCTCATGTGTCCAGTTCTCTGTGAAAACCTTAGGTAAATTACCTAATACACTCTTTAAGGGAATGTTCTCTAAAGTTGCCGGAACGTTTGTTGTTAGCTGGGCAGTTTTGGGTCCGTGTCACCTGAGGTTGAGACATAACTGTTCTATAACTAATCAGTGGGTCTTGTTTGTTTCCCAGGGCCTGTCTGTCCTCCTCACCAGCACCAAGGGGCCTATCGAGGTGTTCCTCTGTCCGGAGGAGAACGCCAGTAGTCCTGTGAAGAACGGCGGCCTGGATGTCCAAGGAAACTCCTCCCCTTTCCTCAAAGTGTCAGCAGGTACCTTTCCCGTCAGAATGTGCACACTCTTTACAATTATTAGTTTTTTTTAGGCCTGATCAAATTTCCTTGCTTCTTATCAATCAACGTTTTGTGTTTTTACATTTACATTTAAGTCATTTAGCAGACGCTCTTATCCAGAGCGACTTACAAATTAGTTGTAATATCTCTCACATCCGGTCTCCTTTCCTCCACAGAGAGTGCAACAGGCGGCAGCGGTAACGACTACGTCCCTCCAGCTCCGTCTGCGGTGATGGTGACCAACCTGTCCCCCATCACCTCCCCTTTCACCAGCCTGCTGCTGCAAACGGAGGACCAGATCCCCTCCTCCCTGTCTGGGCTCCTGGAGGGCCACGGGGCCGGGCCCTTCGTCAACCTGTCCCCTCCTCTCCTCAACGAGGACTACATGCTGAGCTTAGAGGATGACGAGGGAATCAGCGATCTGTTCGACACATACGACTTTGACAAGCTTCCCCTGGAAGAACTCATGTGTCCCTCTATGTAAGAGGGAGGGGTGGAAGACAAGGATGTGTCTTGTCCCCCCCCCCCTTATTACTGAATAGAGGAAGACGTAGGGGACACTTGTCTCTTCTGTGTGTTCACATGAACCAGGAGAGACGGGGGAAATGTCTGCTGTGTTCATATGTAACTGTCATGGAGGAGCAGAGAGGGATCAGCCTGTAGAGAGAGACTGCACCATAGGGAGAGTTCCTTGGCACCCCTATCCCTCTGTTTAAAGAGGATTGGGTACACAGGGCATGCTGGATAAAAGATCTCTCTCCTTCTCTCCCTGTACCTGCCTGTTTGTCGAGGCAGTACACTGGGCCAGGTGGGTGAAAGATCCCCACCCTCCCCCACCCGTCGTCTTTCTCTCCCTGTACCTGCCTGTTTGTCGAGGCACTGTAGACTGCCTTAAAACTGGGTCGTGTTCAGTAGGAACTAAAATGTATAAACTCATTGAAACTGAAACGGTAGAGGTTTCATTTTCAGTCACGAAAAAGGTTTTGCTACGCTGTGGCCTAATGAAAACGACCCTGACCAACTCTTCTCTCACTTCTCAGACCGTCTTGATTACTGAGAGCTGCCTTTATCCAAACTGGCGCTAGTGGAAACCCCATCCGTAATGGTCTGTGTTTCAGACGGTTGCTCGTGTGTTCCTGTGGATGTGGCAGGTGGCCAGCTTGACCCTATATGCTGATCAAGCAATCTACATTTGTGCTGGTGTTCTATGCTTTTGTCATCGTTACATAGAATATGGCAGTGACGGTGTGATAATGGTTTTGCGGCAACAACAAACAAACAAACAAACAAAATCGCTGAGTTTTGTCTTTGAAACTTTTTAGGGAATACTTTAGTACAACTCTCATTGTTGAGATACTGTATCATAAAGTACAAGTTGACCCCTTAGTTTAGATTGGGACTCGTGTCAAGATATTATCTCCTACTTAACTGACATTCATATGAACTGTGTTTGCTTAGGGCAAATAATGGGTTTACAAGCGTCACCAAATTCAACAAGTCCTGGTTTTAATTGGAAACCCAAGTTGGCCCGTCCCAGTCTGTATCCATGTGAATGGATATTTCCAACAACAACAAACAGTTAAAAAGCAACCGTTATGTTATTGCTCTGAAGGAATACCTCAAGTTATCTTGGAGAGAGACTCTGTCTCTGTGCTGATTAGGCTTGAGCGCTGTACCCTATACTGGAGGGTTTAGACATAACGATATCATGATTTTCATTCGTTTTCTTTGGGTGGGTGGGGGGGTTGTGTGCTGTATAACTAAAGGTTAAGTATAACCTGTAAGGGAATCTAAGATGTGTGAAATGATATCCAGCTCAGGGCTCCAGCGTTTTTGGTTTGCTAACTTGCTAGTAGCTAAGTAGCTAAGATGTTAAGAACAAGCTTCTTGTTTACAGCAGAGATATTCAACCCCCTCCTGGATTTAAGATCCCTGTTGCCTAAATTGTTTTGTGCCTCAAAACATGGCGCCCCTTTGGGTGCACATTCAGTAATACCGTATATACCCCTTACAGATTTACCTTTTAGTCAGCGAGCATTGCTATTGTAGATGCACCTTACGCTAGCTTACGGTGCTCATCTGAATATTTTAACACAGCCATCACCCCCCCCCCCCTCCATTTTAAAATCACATGCTCATGAATGGAAACATTTTCTTTTTCCAAAAAAAAGCAGGTGTGGGACTTCTCCCTCTACTTAAAGGGAAATGTGTTTCTGACTGACATCAGCATTTCTTTTTGTGTAGGAGAATAAAAGGAGTTCACTTTTCACCAAGCAGAACAAGTGGCCTACTTGGTTGATTTGAATCCTGAAAGAACTCTGAATGTGTTCAGTTGTATGTTAATTCGGCTAATGGGGTGGGGGGGGGGGTAGGTAGCCTAGATGTCGTCGTATCATTTTTTGTTCATGTCACAGTGAAGAAGAAGACACAGGATAGTCTTAAATTCGTCCTAGATGATGATTGAATGATATGCTTGTTGCCTTGCTGACTGGATGTTGGTGTAAACTGGGGGTTGGTGCCCTGAAGTCTAGAAAACATTTCTTTTATTTTTTATTTTTTTAATGAAGGTATGATTTTGATCGCTCACTAGGTACTGTAGACTACCTCTGGCTCCAGATATGTTTTATGACTATACTAATGCTGGTTTATTTTGGGGTGTTTTATGTTAGTCAGTTAGGTGCCATGTTAGCAGGTGTAATGACTTCTAGAACTGTAGTCATGGTGACAGACTGTTTGGCTTACCTGTTGTATCTGAGTTCAGAGATCTAGGATGGTTTCCTGGTATCTTGATGGTCAGGCAGGCACGTGGATGTGTTATGTTGATAGAATGATGCATATATTAATGAATATTCTGATATAAGGGCTTGGTTTCCATTAGTGTGTTTGTGGTTTAACCAGTTCATTTGTGTGTGTGTTGTGTGTAAATGGTTTTGCGTAGTGAGTGCTTTCCTTCTTGGTGATTAGTAATGAAATGGAACTCTTCAAATGATGCGTTCACGTAACCAGGGTTGGGGTTCACTTAAACATTGGTGTTTCTCATTGAGAAGCATTGAGGAGAATTGGAATTTCAGTTTATTTCTTGAATTTACTGAACTGAATATTAACGTAGTATTGTTGCCATCATTGAATTATCCCATTTTTCCATGTATTTTGGGATTAGAATTTTGCCAGTGTTAGCGTCTCTAATATGCTTTTGTTGTTTGTTGTGAAGGTACTGGACAATGTAGAAAGAATCCCCCCCCAAGTGGACAGAACATCTTGTCAATATTTTCCTCTTGTTCTTTAATTTCATATTTATATCAATGTGAATATGTATTTATAAACTCAACTTGAATTTTTTTTTTTCTTGTACTAATTAGATTTTCATTCTATATAAGAATTTATAGAAAAAGGAATTCCCTACAATTTTTATAGCCTGGTTGAACCAGATTGAAAGCTGCATTGCGTTCACCACGCAGCATTCAGTCTGGTTTAACCCAGGCTAACCATTTTATCTCTCGTTGACCAGAATCTGGTCACAAATTCCTCTCCCAAGGTTCAACAATTTGAAGTGATTAGGAAAGCCTGTCTTTCCATGTGTGTGGATGATGCTTATTATTACACAAATAGGACACGTCCCCAATGGCACTGTATTTCTTATGTAGTGAGTGGCACTTTTGACCCGAGCCCTATGAGCCCTAGTACACTATACAAGGAATAGGATGGCATTTGAGACGTAACCATAGTTACACACTGCTTATTCAAAGTTTTTTTCATTTTTATTTTATATGAATGCATGAAAGAGTATGTTATGTGAATATTTTGAAAATACAGATTTAATTTTCAGTTTTATTGTAACATGGCTTTTTTAAAAACATGTATGTTCGATTTGAAAGCTTTGATATAAATTGTGTATATATATATATAAATATATAATGCATCTGAACAGGACCACCTGTTGGGTTGGTGCCATTGAGGATATGTTTTATATTCTGGATGTTTGAAATTCACCAAAACTTGAATAAAAGCAATATAAATATGGCAATTGTAACTTCACTATGGAAATTGATTTAATTATTGGTTCAAGGACTATGTTTCTGGGTGGGCAGACATTTTGTCTGTTTCTGAGCTAATATCCTGCAATTTCGTTATTGTAAATAAGAATTTGTTCTTAACTGACTTGCTCATAAAAAAAACCAAACAGTTTTGGCTAGATTCTAGCATCATTTGGGTGGGCAACATGACATTCTGGGTGGGGAAATCCCTACCCTGCACGCCCCCCCCCCCTCCCTCTGAGTGCAGAAAGAGTACAAAAAATAAACCGCGATTAGGGTTATTTCAGGTAACTGACAACGGATTTCGCTTGTCACGAGGCAAGAAGTTTGTCCCTCACTTCTTTCCATCGTTCCACGTGGTCATCAAAATGCGCCCAGCAAGTATGCCAGACAGAGAGAAAGAGGCAAAGCGAGAGGCTTTACTCCACCCAAAAATCGTCCCACGAAAAATTAAGCACACGAAGTGAGGAGTTTTTCTATGGAGGTCCGTGAATGTCGAATTTGGTGTACAAAACATTTAATTGATAATTTGCTACGTGAGGCTTATTTGATCGAACATAAGTGTTGTAATGGGTAGGTTGTTACTAATACACTGGTTTATAATTGGACGCAAGTGGCAATTCCGAAACTTAGAAACAAACTACTATTTGAGTTGTGTCTGTCTTCAAGATAGATGGATATAACCTATTTTAACATGGACATTGCCATTGAGGGCTTCCACTGTTTTAAAGTAGATTGCTGGGTGCAATTGGCCAATGAAGAAAATGGACTACTTTAAAATGGAGACAGTCCCAATTCGCACAGATACAAAGATGTGTTCTGTCTGTCTCTGTGGACTGTTAACACGGGTATCTGCCCCCTGATTGGCTAGAATGGTCCCACCTGATCTAGCCTCTTCCTGCCTGCCTTCCATCTTTGCGGACATGTATTTCCATTGTTAGAGCGGTTAATCGATTCTCTTGTCAATATAATAGACAGTCTTTGTGTCAGTGCTGATCATAACAACAACCTTCCAGCTAGCAGCTTTGAGTTTGTCTTCCATTTGAGAGTCAACATTTATTAGCGCCGTGTTATTAACGACTGACGTAATAACCGGACATAACACAGGTGAGGAAGTGTAATACGAAGTTGAATGCACGTGCCATTCCAAAACAGAAACACGTGGGTCGTTGTGCTCTGTTACTGTTCGCAAATGTTAGCTGGCTGAAAGGCACGTTTTTTAAAGAGACAAGATAGGTATAAAACAGGCTCTGTGCCGTATAGATTGTGTTATTATTATGCATAAATGTAGCTACATAGCCCAGTTATTGAATATTCCCTGAGAATGCATCTATGTAAAAGTTAACATTGGCTAACTGTTAGCAAGACCAGGCTTCTGTCGCAGTTATTTGACATACTATTTTGACACCACTTTTGTAAATAATACTATTTATTATCTGTACAATTAATATTAAAGTTTTGAACATATAACTAGAAATGTCCCTCTTTTCTAACGAAGTTAGCTGGACTCAGGCGGGCCGAGGAGGGGGTTGTTCGCGCCAAAGAACAGCGTGTGGCTAGTTCATCTGTGGATTGACATGGGACATAGCTAGCTATGATACATACTGTAGTATGTTTGACCATCATTGACTACACTACTCTGAGTGGTCCGCAATGTGGCTTTTTAACTCTGTATTTTGTATGGTCAAGTTAATGTATCATTGTGGACTTGACACATTTGTAAATACATTTGGTCTAACTCTTATGTGTGTGTGTGTTTTTCTACCAGATCGTCATTATGCCTTCTGCTTGCGACTCCCTGATCGATGACATTGAGGACATGGTGTCAGCTGACGACCCGACTCCACAGGAGAGGCAGTATGCCAGGAAGAGCATCATCCCCAGAGCCAGGAAGAGAAACACCCAGCAGACTACAGAGGTGCTGCAAGCAGACAGGTATGGGCTATATCAATGCAGTGGGCAATGCACACTTGTTTGATTTAAAGAGTGAACCTTGCCTGAGAGCTGAAGACTTGTCTTCCTGAGCTAATGCCTAGGGGCTTTAGTTCAGGGGGCTATCTTAAGTATTGTGATGTGCAGGAAACCCGGGGTTCAGTCCCAGTCATTTTAAAGCTTAGACAAACTTGGAGGATGACTCCTTCACTTCTCTCTGCTGCTATGGCCTTATCTCTATTTTATGACTCTTTCTCAATAGTCTTTCCCTCCCATTCCTCACAACCTCTCCTCCTTAACACTTTCCTCCCCTCTTACCACCTCCAATCCAGAAGGAGGTGTGAACAGAGGACCTAAAGAAACAAAGAGAGAATTTTGAGATTCACCTCGTGCGTCAGCGAGATGACCATGCCGTATTGAAGATGGCTCTACTGTTGCCACTAGCCAGGGACCAAATCAGTACTTCTTGGCAACTTCCATTTAATTGTAGAGTAACACTGCCATTTAGTGGTTCATTATAGAATGCAAGCTGTCGAGCTCCATCGACACCCAATTACTTAATTTCCTTAGCAGCTTCGAGACTACGACTCTTCCTCTCCCCCTTCAGATTGTGTTTCTTGCTTATCTACATGTTCTTTGTTATATAGCATCAATTTAAAAGGGTACTAAAAACTAACAGTCCCTTCCCATAGTGTAAAAGGGCCCAGCATTCATTGTATGTAGTTGTAGTTGATACATCCTCTTCTCTGTAGCGTAATCCCTGGCATGCAGAAGATATGGATGAGGACATGGGGCTGCTCTCACAACAACTCAGACGGGGAATACATGGCTGGACAGCTGGCAGCGAGTGGATACAGGATGACAGGTAGGAACCAGTGGGCTGTTCAAATAGTTGGCCTCAAACAACAAAGTATAATATGGTCAGTGTGATGGGTGCGTTGGTTACGAGGTGATGGGGAGTGGGGGTCCTGGGGTGGTAGCGTTAGGGTATAGGGGTGGAAGGGTTAGGGGATGGGGGACACTGGGTGGTTGGGTGTTGTTGATGACAGGTAGGTCAACAGGCCAATGGCAAGTTATGAAATTGGTGTGAATGTGTCTGGTGGTCTAGTGGTAGCGCTGTCTACTGTGGACTACACATCCTTCCATCTTGGTCCTTACTGTCTGTTGGCCTCACGGTGTATCCATCTTTGCCCCTACTGCCCTGTTTGGGGGTTAAGTAGTCTGCTTCGGTTTGTCTCAAATGGACCAAGGTATACACAACTAACCACTAGATGGCAGTCTTGCTCCATGATAAAGTCCATAACCAGTTGCTCTGTGTTCTGAAGGGAATGGAACATGGTACTGCAGACATAATAAAGAGCTGATTGGCTGTCTGGCTGTAGTCTGGTTGGTAGTAGGCTGTAGGTTAATGCTTAGCTAGTGAGTTTGTAACTTAAACAGGCTGTGTGGTGGAGGAGCTAGACGCTGGGGGGGTGGGGGGGGTCTGTGTGGCGCAGCTAGACGCTGTGTGTGCGTACGCTAAGCAGTTTATTATCTGTCACTGTTATTCCTAGTTGCATGTGCATAGTTATCATTAAACATTATATTTTTTTAACAATTTATTGAACTAAGCAAGTCAGTTAAGAACAAATTCTTATTTACAATGACATCCTACCCCGGCCAAACCCTAACCCGGACGACGCTGGGCCAATTGTGCAACGCCCAATGGGACTCCCGATCACGGCCGGTTGTGATACAGCCTAGAATCGAACCAGGGTCTGTGGTGACGCCTCAGACTGAAGCCGCCGAGTTATCGTTACTCACTGTGTTTCTATGACGTGTTTTCTATTTCTCCATTTTCTTTCTCTCTGTGTTGTCAGGAAGGGCCTGGGAGTCCACATCTGTTGTTTCCGAAGCATGTGACCAATAACATTTGATTTTGGTTTGATTTGGCCTCTGAGTTGACAAGGATTTAATGAACATTCCGAGGCCTGTCCTGGCCTGCTCAGGGAAACACAACAGACCCCTTGTCCCTCTCCTCACCCTCCAGACCCTCTAACCCCCCCCTCCCACGTCTCTCTGACTGCTCTCACAGCCCCTGTCCAGCCAGGCATCTGGTTGTTATCAGGGCAGCCGATGGCTGGAAACTAATAGTTCATCACGTCATGGAGCGATATTCTGGCCCAGTTGTCCTGATCAGACAACATGCTGGTCCTAATCAGACAACATGCCGGTCCTAATCAGACAACATGCTGGTCCTGATCAGACAACATGCTGGTCCTAATCAGACAACATGCCGGTCCTGATCAGACAACATGCCGGTCCTAATCAGACACCCGATCAGACAACATGCCGGTCCTAATCAGACAACATGCCGGTCCTGATCAGACAACATGCTGGTCCTAATCAGACAACATGCCGGTCCTAATCAGACACCCAATCAGACAACATGCCGGTCCTAATCAGACACCCGATCAGACAACATGCCGGTCCTAATCAGACAACATGCCGGTCCTGATCAGACAACATGCTGGTCCTGATCAGACAACATGCCGGTCCTAATCAGACAACATGCCGGTCCTAATCAGACACCCAATCAGACAACATGCTGGTCCTAATCAGACAACATGCCGGTCCTAATCAGACACCCGATCAGACAACATGCTGGTCCTAATCAGACAACATGCCGGTCCTGATCAGACAACATGCTGGTCCTGATCAGACAACATGCCGGTCCTAATCAGACAACATGCTGGTCCTGATCAGACAACATGCCGGTCCTAATCAGACATGCCGGTCCTAATCAGACAACATGCCGGTCCTAATCAGACACCCAATCAGACAACATGCTGGTCCTAATCAGACAACATGCCGGTCCTAATCAGACAACATGCTGGTCCTAATCAGACAACATGCCGGTCCTAATCAGACAACATGCCGGTCCTAATCAGACAACATGCCGGTCCTGATCAGACAACATGCCGGTCCTGATCAGACAACATGCCGGTCCTGATCAGACAACATGCCGGTCCTGATCAGACAACATGCCGGTCCTAATCAGACAACATGCCGGTCCTGATCAGACAACATGCTGGTCCTGATCAGACAACATGCCGGTCCTAATCAGACAACATGCCGGTCCTAATCAGACACCCAATCAGACAACATGCTGGTCCTAATCAGACAACATGCCGGTCCTAATCAGACACCCAATCAGACAACATGCTGGTCCTGATCAGACAACATGCCGGTCCTAATCAGACAACATGCCGGTCCTGATCAGACAACATGCCGGTCCTGATCAGACAACATGCTGGTCCTAATCAGACAACATGCTGGTCCTAATCAGACAACATGCTGGTCCTGATCAGACAACATGCCGGTCCTAATCAGACAACATGCCGGTCCTAATCAGACAACACGCCGGTCCTAATAATCAGACAACATGCCGGTCCTAATAATCAGACATGCCGGTCCTAATAATCAGACATGCCGGTCCTAATAATCAGACAACATCTGACAACACTGGAGGGATACAGAGATGCCAGCCAACCAACTCAGTGTAGATACAGAGATGCCAGCCAACCAACTCAGTGTAGATACAGAGATGCCAGCCAACCAACTCAGTGTAGATACAGAGATGCCAGCCAACCAACTCAGTGTAGATACAGAGATGCCAGCCAACCAACTCAGTGTAGATACAGAGATGCCAGCCAACCAACTCAGTGTAGATACAGAGATGCCAGCCAACTAACTCAGTGTAGATACTGAGATGCCAGCCAACCAACTCAGTGTAGATACTGAGATGCCAGCCAACCAACTCAGTGTAGATACTGAGATGCCAGCCAACCAACTCAGTGTAGATACTGAGATGCCAGCCAACTAACTCAGTGTAGATACAGCGATGCCAGCCAACTAACTCAGTGTAGATACAGCGATGCCAACCAACTCAGTGTAGATACAGAGATGCCAGCCAACCAACTCAGTGTAGATACAGAGATGCCAGCCAACCAACTCAGTGTAGATACAGAGATGCCAGCCAACCAACTCAGTGTAGATACAGAGATGCCAGCCAACCAACTCAGTGTAGATACAGAGATGCCAGCCAACCAACTCAGTGTAGATACAGAGATGCCAGCCAACCAACTCAGTGTAGATACAGAGATGCCAGCCAACCAACTCAGTGTAGATACAGAGATGCCAGCCAACCAACTCAGTGTAGATACAGAGATGCCAGCCAACCAACTCAGTGTAGATACAGAGATGCCAGCCAACCAACTCAGTGTAGATACAGAGATGCCAGCCAACCAACTCAGTGTAGATACAGAGATGCCAGCCAACCAACTCAGTGTAGATACAGAGATGCCAGCCAACCAACTCAGTGTAGATACAGAGATGCCAGCCAACTAACTCAGTGTAGATACAGAGATGCCAGCCAACCAACTCAGTGTAGATACAGAGATGCCAGCCAACCAACTCAGTGTAGATACAGAGATGCCAGCCAACCAACTCAGTGTAGATACAGAGATGCCAGCCAACTAACTCAGTGTAGATACAGAGATGCCAGCCCCCCACAGAGCTACCACCCACAGAGTTATTGCAGGAATCCAGCTCATTCTATTCCATCCCATAATGATGACTTGTCGTCATTCTCTCCCTCCACCATGAACCACCAAATGACTCCTCTCTCTCTCTCTCTCTGTCCGTCTCTCTCTGTCTGTCTCTCTCTGTCCGTCTCTCTCTGTCTGTCTCTCTCTGTCCGTCTCTCTCAGATATTTTTGTCCCCGATATACTTTTAGCGCTCTGATAGGTGTCTCCTGTCAAAGTCAGAAGATGGCATGTAGGCTAGACCTCCTCCCCCTGCCCCCCTCTCTCTCCCCCTGCCCCCCCCCCTCTCTCTCCCCCTGCCTCCCTCTCTCTCTCTCTCCCCCTGCCTGCCCCTCTCTCTCTCTCCCCCTGCCTGCCCCTCTCTCTCTCTCCCCCTGCCTGCCCCTCTCTCTCTCACCCCCTGCCTGCCCCTCTCTCTCTCACCCCCTGCCTCCCTCTCTCTCTCTCTCACCCCCTGCCCTCCCCCCTCTCTCTCCCCCCTGCCTGCCCCCCCCCTCTCTCTCCCCCCTGCCTGCCCCTCTCTCTCTCACCCCCTGCCTCCCTCTCTCTCTCACCCCCTGCCTCCCTCTCTCTCTCACCCCCTGCCTCCCTCTCTCTCTCTCCCCCTGCCTCCCTCTCTCTCTCTCCCCCTGCCTCCCTCTCTCTCTCTCCCCCTGCCTGCCCCTCTCTCTCTCTCCCCCTGCCTGCCCCTCTCTCTCTCACCCCCTGCCTCCCTCTCTCTCTCCCCCTGCCTGCCCCTCTCTCTCTCTCCCCCTGTCTGCCCCTCTCTCTCTCTCTCTCTCCCCCCCTGCCTGCCTGTCTCTCTCTCTCACCCCCTGCCTCCCTCTCTCTCTCCCCCCCCCTGCCTGCCTGCCTCCCCCCTCTCTCTCTCCCCCTGCCTCCCCCTCTCTCTCTCTCTCCCCCTGCCTCCCTCTCTCTCTCCCCCTGCCTGTCCCTCTCTCTCTCTCCCCCTGCCTGCCTGCCTCTCTCTCCCTCTGCCCCCCCCCCCCCCCCTATGGTTTTAGATTACAAGGTGTCAGGCTGGTGTTTGTAGGAGAGCTCCATTGTGGCCCGTCTGCATTGTAAAGTGTCTTGTTGCCCTGATGAATACACTGCTGTTTAGGACCCGTCTGCATTGTAAAGTGTCTTGTTGTCCTGATGAATACACTGCTGTTTAGGACCCGTCTGCATTGTAAAGTATCTTGTTGCCCTGATGAATACACTGCTGTTTAGGGACCGTCTGCATTGTAAAGTATCTTGTTGCCCTGATGAATACACTGCTGTTTAGGACCCGTCTGCATTGTAAAGTGTCTTGTTGCCCTGATGAATACACTGCTGTTTAGGGACCGTCTGCATTGTAAAGTGTCTTGTTGCCCTGATGAATACACTGCTGTTTAGGACCCGTCTGCATTGTAAAGTGTCTTGTTGCCCTGATGAATACACTGCTGTTTAGGGTCCGTCTGCATTGTAAAGTGTCTTGTTGCCCTGATGAATACACTGCTGTTTAGGACCCGTCTGCATTGTAAAGTGTTTTGTTGCCCTGATGAATACACTGCTGTTTAGGACCCGTCTGCATTGTAAAGTGTCTTGTTGTCCTGATGAATACACTGCTGTTTAGGACCCGTCTGCATTGTAAAGTGTCTTGTTGTCCTGATGAATACACTGCTGTTTAGGACCCGTCTGCATTGTAAAGTGTCTTGTTGCCCTGATGAATACACTGCTGTTTAGGACCCGTCTGCATTGTAAAGTGTCTTGTTGTCCTGATGAATACACTGCTGTTTAGGGTCCGTCTGCATTGTAAAGTGTCTTGTTGCCCTGATGAATACACTGCTGTTTAGGACCCGTCTGCATTGTAAAGTGTCTTGTTGCCCTGATGAATACACTGCTGTTTAGGGTCCGTCTGCATTGTAAAGTGTCTTGTTGCCCTGATGAATACACTGCTGTTTAGGACCCGTCTGCATTGTAAAGTGTCTTGTTGCCCTGATGAATACACTGCTGTTTAGGACCCGTCTGCATTGTAAAGTGTCTTGTTGCCCTGATGAATACACTGCTGTTTAGGACCCGTCTGCATTGTAAAGTGTCTTGTTGCCCTGATGAATACACTGCTGTTTATTTCTCTACAATGTTGTTCATACATTTTTAATTTAACAGGAAGTGGAAATGTGCTAAATCCCCTTTAAAAAAAAAATCTTTTTGAAATGGTTTGTCTGTTGTGTTGAGGGCTGGTTGTTATGTCAATGGTGCAGCAGTGGAGTGATACTCCATCAAAAGGCCCAGACATCTGAAATGTAAACACCAGTCTATCTTGTAGCACTTAAACTAAGACTGGTTTGTTTCCCTCCTAAATCCCTGACTCTGAACAGAATCCTCCGCTGCTCTCTCTCTGCCTGGGAACGTTGGCTGTCTGTGATGTAGTCCTTGCTGGTTTTGCATGTGATTTGCATGTTGTCCAGACATCAGAGATGACGAGACAAATAAAAGGTTTAAATAAATAATCTAACTAGGCAAGTCAGTTTTAAGAACAATGTTCTTATTGACAATGACGTCCCACACCGGGTGACTAGGAGGCTTTCTTCATAGGTGAGGGAAGAATGGAAGAGTGGGTGTGTTGTCTGTGCACAAAATATAACCTGTGTGTGTGGCCTGTACGTCTCTACCTGTGTGTGTGTGTGGCCTGTACGTCTCTACCTGTGTGTGTGGCCTGTACGTCTCTACCTTTGTGTGTGTGTGTGGCCTGTACGTCTCTACCTTTGTGTGTGTGTGTGTGGGGCCTGTACGTCTCTACCTGTGTGTGTGGCCTGTACGTCTGTACCTGTGTGTGTCTGTGGCCTGTACGTCTCTACCTGTGTGTGTGTGTGTGTGTGGCCTGTACGTCTCTACCTGTGTGTGTGGCCTGTACGTCTCTACCTGTGTGTGTGTGTGTGTGGCCTGTACGTCTCTACCTTTGTGTGTGGGGCCTGTACGTCTCTACCTTTGTGTGTGTGTGTGGCCTGTACGTCTCTACCTGTGTGTGTGTGTGGGGCCTGTACGTCTCTACCTGTGTGTGTGTGTGTGGCCTGTACGTCTCTACCTTTGTGTGTGTGTGTGGCCTGTACGTCTCTACCTTTGTGTGTGTGTGTGGCCTGTACGTCTCTACCTTTGTGTGTGTGTGTGGCCTGTACGTCTCTACCTTTGTGTGTGTGTGTGGCCTGTACGTCTCTACCTTTGTGTGTGTGTGGCATCTGAATCTTTTGTGTGTGTATCTGTCTGTCTTTGGAGATGGAGCCAGTGAAGGGGGTCTGCTGCAGCCTGTTTGCTGGGCTGTGAATAGTAGCCCTCCGGGCGTCCCTCTCATCAGGGAGCAGAGAGGGGGAGAACGTTCTACCTCATATGTGTCCCAGATGGTTCCCTATTCCCTACGCAGTGCACTACTTTAGACCAGGGCCCATAGGGAATAGGATGCCAGTTGGGACTCAGTGTGTTCTACTACAGCTGCAGAGGGACATTAATCACATGCTTCAAACATGCAAATTCCCTCCTGCTCCCTCCCTGCATGCAGAGCCTGTGAAATGTGTTCTAATTGTCCCGGTGATCTGGTCTGTTCCATTAGGAGCCCAGGAAGGCAAACAGGAAGTCAGGCAGGCAGACGGGCGGCCAAATGGGAAAGAGGGCAGACGGGCAGGACACTTTCTTTATTCTCTCTTTCTCTCTCTCTCTCTCTCTCTTTTTCTCTCTCTTTTTCTCTCTCTGCATGTCTGGTCTCTACTTGTATCTCCCTGCCTCTCGTGGCCCAGACGGTGTGACTAGAGAGAGTGTTTATCCACACTGAGGAAGTGGGATGTTTGAAGACTAACTGTGTTGCTGTTGGTTTGTTTGTGGTCCTGCAATTTGGGAGAAATTGCTGTAATTGTACAACAGGAAATGTGGTTGTATTTAACCGGTGCCTGTGTTTTTCTCAATAATTATTCCCCTCTTTTTGATTGCTGCAGTGGCAGGTTGACTGAGGGAGACTGAAAGACATTAAAACATGGGAAACATTTTTTTTGGGGGGGGGTAAATACATTTTTATAATATGCATGTCATTATGTTACGCTTCAAATCTCTTAAGTAAAGAGAAATTAAAACATTTATTCGTAACAAACACGGTACTTGAATAAAATAGAATGAAATCTCCATCGATTATTTTCAGTTTAGTCACACATGAATACAGAGAAGGTGTGTCTCTCTCTCTCTGTCTAATTGGCTACCGATAAACCCGGGTGTTGTGGGTCGTAGCCAACGCTCACTCACCACTCATTTGTTCTGTTCCTTAACGCTCTGAATTGCTTAGTATGCAGATCGTGGGCATATGGTGTCCTGATACTGTGCTATGTATTTAATAAATATTTGTACATGTGTGGGCTAATTATTCCTGGTAACTCCTCCTGTAATGCAGCTCAGATAAGGGCCTGTATCCCAAATGGCACCCTATTCCATATAGGGCGATTCCACGATAACGGAATTAAGTGGAGATGCCGATTTTAATAATATTAAATAAATAAATTGTATGCCAAACAAAACCCGATGGTTTAGTCAACCGTAGAGCTCTATGCATAATGACAACTTTGTACAATTTACAGTAAAATAATGGAAAACGGTGCAGTTAACAGCATGTATCTCAACAGTTCTTCCTGTAAAATGTGTTTTTGTAAAAATCTGTCGTGGAAATTAAAGTACTGTAGTTCTTGTGCATATGGTTTTGTTAAACTTTGTAATGAACCGTTTTTGGCGGTATGCGCTGGGCCAGTAACCGAAAGGTCGCTGGTTCGAATCCCAGAGCCGACTAGTTGAAAAACCGCCGTGTGCCCTTGAACAAGGCACTTAACCCTAATTACTCTCGTAAATCACCTTAAAATTTATTTTTTATTTTTTATAAGAGCATCTGTTAAATGACTTAAACGTATAAAATTTTTACCGTGACACATCTGAGTCTCTGCGTAATTCCGTTACCATGGAATGGTCCCTTTTTTTTACAGTGTACTACATTTAACCAGGCCACTATGGGCACTACATAGGGAAAAGGGTGCGTTTTGGGACACACAGAGATGGTTATTCATAGTTTAATGAGACTATTAGACTGAGAAGAGATGCTTTCTGCCAGAGGCATGAAAATTATAGTCACTCAGCAGCCAGCATTACTCATTGGAGGTGTCTGTCACATACGTATGCACACACACACACACACACACACACGAGTGTGTAACTTGTATCAGAGTTATAGTGCTGTATGAAACGTGATTATGACCGTCTGGCATTAGTAGGTCGTAGTGCACTACATACGGACTGGGGGACCATTTGTAAAGGCAACTTATAGTGCTGTTAGTCATGGTTAATGTCTAAGGCACTGCATCTCAGTGCTTGAGGCGTCACTACAGACACCCTGGTTCGATTCCAGGCTGTATCACAACCGGTCGGGATTGGGAGTCCCATAGGGCGGCGCACAATTGGCTCAGCGTCGTCTGGGTTTGGTCGGGGTAGGCCGTCACTGTAGATAAGAATTTGTTCTTAACTGACTTGCCAGGTTAAATAAAGGTTACATTAAAAAAATGTATTGTATTGACTGGCTATGTGTCTGGTTCGGTTCTCTGGGCTGGGTCTGGGTTCCGGTTCTCCAGGCTGGGTCTGGGTTCCGGTTCTCCAGGCTGGGTCTGGGTTCCGGTTCTCCAGGCTGGGTCTGGGTTCCGGTTCTCCAGGCTGGGTCTGGGTTCCGGTTCTCTGGGCTGGGTCTGGGGTCTGGTTCTCTGGGCTGGGTCTGGGGTCCGGTTCTCCGGGCTGGGTCTGGGGTCTGGTTCTCCAGGCTGGGTCTGGGGTCTGGTTCTCTGGGCTGGGTCTGGGGTCCGGTTCTCTGGGCTGGGTCTGGTTCTCCGGGCTGGGTCTGGGGTCTGGTTCTCTGGGCTGGGTCTGGGGTCTGGTTCTCTGGGCTGGGTCTGGGGTCCGGTTCTCTGGGCTGGGTCTGGGGTCTGGTTCTCTGGGCTGGGTCTGGGGTCTGGTTCTCTGGGCTGGGTCTGGGGTCCGGTTCTCTGGGCTGGGTCTGGGGTCTGGTTCTCTGGGCTGGGTCTGGGGTCTGGTTCTCTGGGCTGGGTCTGGGGTCTGGTTCTCTGGGCTGGGTCTGGGGTCCGGTTCTCTGGGCTGGGTCTGGGGTCCGGTTCTCTGGGCTGGGTCTGGGGTCTGGTTCTCTGGGCTGGGTCTGGGGTCTGGTTCTCTGGGCTGGGTCTGGGGTCCGGTTCTCTGGGCTGGGTCTGGGGTCTGGTTCTCCGGGCTGGGTCTGGGGTCCGGTTCTCTGGGCTGGGTCTGGGGTCTGGTTCTCTGGGCTGGGTCTGGGGTCCGGTTCTCTGGGCTGGGTCTGGGGTCCTGTTCTCCAGGCTGGGTCTGGGGTCTGGTTCTCCGGGCTGGGTCTGGGGTCTGGTTCTCCGGGCTGTGGTACAGACACAATAATAATAATAATAATAAAAGCAATAGCAAAGCTCTGTGAAATTTGAGGTGTGAACTGAAGGTGGTTTTACACAAAGTGCTTTAGATGGTTTCTCTGTTTCTCTGTAGGCTGTTCCATGACACCTTACACACACACACACACACACACACACACAGACACACACACACGCACACACAGCTATCCTGGGGTCTTGGTTGAAGGCCGTTGTGTGACTGTGTTGTCACTCTGACCAATGGCAGGTAACAGGGTGTGACATTGCCACTTTCTCACCCCCCCCCCCCCCCTCCATTTCTCCCCCCCATCCCCTCTCTCCTCCTCCCCTCTTTCTCTTACCCCTCTCTCCTCCTCCCCTCTTTCTCTTACCCCTCCATCCATCCACCCCTCTCTCCTCCTCCCCTCTTTCTCTTACCCATCCATCCATCCACCCCTCTCTCCTCCTCCCCTCTTTCTCTTACCCCTCCATCCATCCATCCACCCCTCTCTCCTCCTCCCCTCTTTCTCTTACCCCTCCATCCATCCACCCACCCCTCTCTCCTCCTCCCCTCTTTCTCTTACCCCTCCATCCATCCACCCACCCCTCTCTCCTCCTCCCCTCTTTCTCTTACCCCTCCATCCATCCATCCACCCCTCTCTCCTCCTCCCCTCTTTCTCTTACCCCTCCATCCATCCATCCACCCCTCTCTCCTCCTCCCCTCTTTCTCTTACCCCTCCATCCATCCACACACCCCTCTCTCCTCCTCCCCTCTTTCTCTTACCCCTCCATCCATCCATCCACCCCTCTCTCCTCCTCCCCTCTTTCTCTTACCCCTCCATCCATCCATCCATCCACCCCTCTCTCCTCCTCCCCTCTTTCTCTTACCCATCCATCCATCCACCCCTCTCTCCTCCTCCCCTCTTTCTCTTACCCCTCCATCCATCCATCCATCCATCCACCCCTCTCTCCTCCTCCCCTCTTTCTCTTACCCATCCATCCATCCACCCCTCTCTCCTCCTCCCCTCTTTCTCTTACCCCTCCATCCATCCATCCACCCCTCTCTCCTCCTCCCCTCTTTCTCTTACCCCTCCATCCATCCACCCACCCCTCTCTCCTCCTCCCCTCTTTCTCTTACCCCTCCATCCATCCACCCACCCCTCTCTCCTCCTCCCCTCTTTCTCTTACCCCTCCATCCATCCATCCACCCCTCTCTCCTCCTCCCCTCTTTCTCTTACCCCTCCATCCATCCATCCACCCCTCTCTCCTCCTCCCCTCTTTCTCTTACCCCTCCATCCATCCACCCACCCCTCTCTCCTCCTCCCCTCTTTCTCTTACCCCTCCATCCACCCATCCACCCCTCTCTCCTCCTCCCCTCTTTCTCTTACCCCTCCATCCATCCATCCATCCACCCCTCTCTCCTCCTCCCCTCTTTCTCTTACCCCTCCATCCATCCATCCACCCCTCTCTCCTCCCCTCTTTCTCTTACCCCTCCATCCATCCATCCACCCCTCTCTCCTCCCCTCTTTCTCTTACCCCTCCATCCATCCATCCACCCCTCTCTCCTCCTCCCCTCTTTCTCTTACCCCTCCATCCATCCATCCACCCCTCTCTCCTCCTCCCCTCTTTCTCTTACCCCTCCATCCATCCATCCACCCCTCTCTCCTCCTCCCCTCTTTCTCTTACCCCTCCATCCATCCATCCACCCCTCTCTCCTCCTCCCCTCTTTCTCTTACCCCTCCATCCATCCATCCACCCCTCTCTCCTCCTCCCCTCTTTCTCTTACCCCTCCATCCATCCATCCATCCATCCATCCACCCCTCTCTCCTCCTCCCCTCTTTCTCTTACCCCTCCATCCATCCCTCTCACGCTATCTCCACTTCCACCCTCCCTCCCTCCCCCTGACTTCATCAGCTCAGAGATGAGAGGGAGGCTGGGGGGGGGGGAAATTGCAGGTGGTGTGTTAGGTCCTTATTTAGACCCAGGGTGATGGACAGGCACTGGGGGGGGGGTCCAGGCCGTGTGTGTGTGTCCGTCTTCCTGACGGACAGTGGGGATTGGGAAAGGGGAGACTGTCACGGCCAAATCGGTGGAGATTAAACTGGGAACGGCCTGTAATGGGGTTTGTTGGCGTCAGCTCTGTGTGTGTTAGGCCCCACGTTTGCCTCCCGGCTGGCTCTCATCACGAGGCTTTGCTGGACAGGCCGCTCTGAGCTTCGGGGAAGGCTTAAGGCTTAATGGCTGTTCTGTTCAGACTGGGGCTCCAAAATGCCACCCTACTTCCCCATAGGGTTCTGGTCAAAAGTAGTGCACTATTTAGGGAATAGGGTTTCATTTGTGACTCACGCCACTGTCTGTATGGAGAGCTGCACCTGGGGGTGAAGACAGTGTCTGCTGTTAGATGTGGCTCAATTTTTATTTTATTTTTTATTTTATTTACGGCAACAAATAACTAATGCTTTTTAATTACTCTGGAAAGTAAAGACAGACCATTTATCTCTGCTGTTTTTTTAAAATCAGTAACTGTAGAATCTACAACTAAAGAAGGCAAAAAAAAACTAATTTGGGGCTTAATTAAGTGTGTATGTCCTCCAAGACCCGGCAATATTGAAATCGTCAAGCCCATTTCCCCTGTCCACCACCAGAGGGCAGTGTTGCCCCACTGTAAAGAGACACCATTGTTCCCTCTGGCATCTCCACAGCACCACAAGCAGTTTCCTCAGATGAATTTACTGCTCTCCCAGATAGCATGATGTCAGACTTGATTTGTGAAACAGCGAGAAACTTTTGTCAGTATCGACAAGTGAGCAGCATGCACTATTAAAGATACATAATGATTCACTCCTATTAAACATGCGTAATGATTCACTCCTATTAAACATGCGCAATGATTCACTCCTATTAAACATGCGTAATGATTCACTCCTATTAAACATGCGTAATGATTCACTCCTATTAAACATGCGTAATGATTCACTCCTATTAAACATGCGTAATGATTCACTCCTATTAAACATGCGTAATGATTCACTCCTATTAAACATGCGTAATGATTCACTCCTATTAAACATGCGTAATGATTCACTCCTATTAAACATGCGCAATGATTCACTCCTATTAAACATGCATAATGATTCACTCCTATTAAACATGCGTAATGATTCACTCCTATTAAACATGCGTAATGATTCACTCCTATTAAACATGTGTAATGATTCACTCCTATTAAACATGCGTAATGATTAAATTACGATTCAAATACAAAATACACATTTCGGTTGATTGCATTCAGCTGTGCAACTGACTAGATATCCCTTTTCCCTTTTAATGATTCACTCCTATTGACCATTCATAATGATTCACTCCTATTGACCATTCATAACGATTCACGCCGGTTGAACCTCCATAACGATTCACGAGAGACCCACTGATGTAGGACTAGTCATTAACCAGGATGACATGATGTAGGACTAGTCATTAACCAGGATGACATGATGTAGTACTAGTCATTAACCAGGATGACATGATGTAGGACTAGTCATTAACCAGGATGACATGATGTAGGACTAGTCATTAACCAGGATGATATGATGTAGGACTAGTCATTAACCAGGATGATATGATGTAGGACTAGTCATTAACCAGGATGACATGAGACCCACTGATGTAGAACTAGTCATTAACCAGGATGACATGAGACCCACCGATGTAGGACTAGTCATTAACCAGGATGACATGATGTAGGACTAGTCATTAACCAGGATGACATGATGTAGGACTAGTCATTAACCAGGATGACATGAGAGACCCACTGATGTAGAACTAGTCATTAACTCATATACTCTTTTACACTGTGCTAGCCTATTTTGTTGTCATGCTGTTACTTCATATTTCGTCTAATATATATATATAACATTCACACCAAGGTAGATCCATTGTTAGGTTCACCGTGTGCCTGCAATTTATGAGATATTCTCCTCTCCGTGTGCAGTTAGTTTTAGTTTTCTCCTACCTGTAGATGTCACTGTTTACCTAGTATAGAAGCAGAGCGACCGAGGCTCCTGCAGCTGTCTGCCAGCCAGGCAGGAGGGACTTCATAGAAAGCCAATGGGCTTTACTCTCGTGGAGTTCTCTCTCAATGTAACGACTCGCACGCCAACACGAAGCAGTTACCATTTACATACCGGTTAGACTACGTCTACGTCCCCAATAGCACCCTATTTAGTGCACTACTTTTGCCCAGAGCCCTCTGGGCCCCCAAATAGCACCCTATTCCCTATTTAGTGCACTACTTTTGCCCAGAGCCCTATGGGTAAAGCACTATGGGCCCTGGTCAGAAGTAGTGCACGTACACAGGGCTTCCCAGTAAAGCATTAACCGTCTAATTAGGTGAAATGTATGCTGGTCCACGACAGTTTTAAGGATGTGTGTTTTTTTAAAACTGTGTTGTGACTCTCCGTCTAGAGCTGTTGGTAACAGATGTGTCGACAGTTGCATTTTTAAACCCAACTGCCGTTCCAAATTTAAACCGGATTATTATGATGATTCACATGAATACAGTTGTTGTTGGGGAAGATTAGATTCTAGTTTTTCGTTGTCTATTTCCATGTCACGCTGCCCAGCATCTTGATCGGTGTGTGAGACATTTGACTGAGCCGATACTGGGTTCCTATTTAATGACTTATTCCAATAGACAGTTTGAGTGAGCAGGGTGTGTATGATGAGAGGGTAGTATTTTAGTGTGTGTGTGTGTGTGTGTACACCGTGCATACGATCCATTCTCACACTCATTCATAAAACAGAGGCTTTAGGATGCGTTGCGAGTGGCTGAAAGGCGGGGCTACGCTACATTACGCGCCGTATCTCCAACGGCCAATAGGAATCAGTCTCGGCCTCCTAGTGGTGCTGGGTACAGTAGAGTATGCTGTGTGTGTACGGCCGACGATGTGTCTGCCTAACTCTCTCTCCACACACGCTACGCTCTGTGTGATGCCACAGCTTCTGGTATAACCACACTGTTAGTTTGTGTGTACTTCACAGTATCCGCCAGCTTTACTCTCTGTCTGTACGTAGTCGTTTTATCACACGGCCCAGGAGGGTGGAGGTTCAGAGATGGAGGGAACGAGCGGTGGAGATGCAGGGTGAGAGAGGAGATGCAGGGAACGAGCGGAGGAGAGGGTGAGAGGAGATTCAGGGTGAGAGAGGAGATGGAGAGATGCAGGGTGAGAGAGGAGATGCAGGGAACGAGCGGAGGAGAGGGTGAGAGGAGATTCAGGGTGAGAGAGGAGATGGAGAGATGCCCAAGCCAGAACTAAGTGGCTGTTGAAATGAAATGGTCCTGCCTTTTCTGGCGACGTTGCTCTAACCGCTGAGCGTTTTCTCTGACGGGCAGGACGGAGGAGGACCCTGTCCTCAGGACGGAGGAGGACCCTGTCTGTATGGACCTGGAGGACTAGGGCATGTTTACTATCGCCACCAAAAACAGGAAGTACTACATCCTCAACTTGTTTTTTATACGAAAGCCTCATTTTTTGTGTGTATTTTTTACGTTTCAAAATGGTTTGATATGTCGTGCCCTTCTCCACACAGCCCTTCTGTACAACACACAACCTGCAGAGCTGTGGCCCCCCCCCACCACCAGCCCTTCTGTACAACACACAACCTGCAGAGCTGTGGCCCCCCCCACCAGCCCTTCTGTACGACACACAACCTGCAGAGCTGTGCCCCCCCCCCCATCAGCCATTTTGTTTTTTAACCTACCTTGAAATACGAGAGCTGGAATGTGTTTAATAGAAGCATATCTGTGTGCTGTCCGTGAGCTGAGCGGCTAACAGACACATAAATGGTTAATCTTCTTAGTTTAATGAAACTGCAGAGCCGTGTGCTGCTACAGACTAAACACTAGTCCTCTTTTCAGCCATGTGCTCTCAGCCAGCCACTCAGCCCTGCTGTGTCGGTTCAGTTAAAGCCTCTGCCAGTCGTTACTGTTACAAATCACAGCCTCCCCACAGGTTGTCCTCGGACAACATGAAAGACTCTGTTTAATGACAGCCTTAAAACTTACTCTGGTCATGAATGCTACATTGAATGCATTTTGGGGGTGAAATGATGAAGCAGACGTTGGAAACACACACACACACACACTCACACACACACACACACACACACACACACACACACACACACACACACACACACACACACACACACACACACACACACACACACACACACACACACACACACACACACACACACACACACACACACACACACACACACACACAGAGAGAGAGAGTCCTATATCCCAGACTGAACACAGTCCCTTTTCTCTAGCCTCAAACTTATACCCAACACAGATCTTTACACCAGAAAAGAGCGAAGAGGCCACAGCACAGGAAGTATTAGGGACTCACAGCACAGGAAGTATTAGGGACTCACAGCACAGGAAGTATTAGGGACTCACAGCACAGGAAGTATTAGGGACTCACAGCACAGGAAGTATTAGGGACTCACAGCACAGGAAGTATTAGGGACTCACAGCACAGGAAGTATCAGGGACCCACAGATTCAGAATTCCCAGGTGGGAATCTGGGAACACTGCTGGCTACATTCCCTCCAACAGTCCCTTGATCCCAGAATTCCGGTCTCCCATAATGAGATGTGGAATATGTATTAAACTGCAGTCTGGATAAGGAAGAGAGCACAGAAGGGGAGACGCCTGTTCACACTGTACATGTTGTGGTTGGTTGCAGCATGGCACAGTGTTCGCTAGTCCTTGGACTCCACTGTCCTGTCTGTTTCCTGCTTATCTAGCTTACCCGTCTAGTGACCTGTCCTCCGCTACACTGCATTCTACACCAGCATCTGCCTCCAGACCTGTGGTGCTGTATGCCTCTGCCTGTCTGAGATACAGCTAGCTGCCTCTGCCTGTCTGAGGTACAGCTAGCTGCCTCTGTCTGTCTGAGATACAGCTAGCTGCCTCTGCCTGTCTGAGATACAGCTAGCTGCCTCTGCCTGTCTGAGATACAGCTAGCTGCCTCTGCCTGTCTGAGGTACAGCTAGCTGCCTCTGTCTGTCTGAGATACAGCTAGCTGCCTCTGCCTGTCTGAGATACAGCTAGCTACCTCTGTCTGTCTGAGATACAGCTAGCTGCCTCTGCCTGTCTGAGATACAGCTAGCTACCTCTGCCTGTCTGAGATACAGCTAGCTGCCTCTGCCTGTCTGAGATACAGCTAGCTGTTTCTGCCTGCCTGAGATACAGCTAGCTGCCTCTGTCTGCCTGAGATACAGCTATCTGCCTCTGTCTGTCTGCGATGCTGCCTCTGCCTGTCTGAGATACAGCTAGCTACCTCTGTCTGTCTGAGATACAGCTAGCTACCTCTGTCTGTCTGAGATACAGCTAGCTGCCCCTGTCTGTCTGAGATACAGCTATCTGCCTCTGTCTGTCTGCGATGCTGCCTCTGCCTGTCTGAGATACAGCTAGCTACCTCTGTCTGTCTGAGATACAGCTAGCTGCCTCTGCCTGTCTGCGATGCTGCCTCTGCCTGCCTGAGATACAGCTAGCTGCCTCTGTCTGTCTGCGATACAGCTAGCTTCCTGGAGGCCTGTCTGTCTGTCTGCCTGGCGGCCTGTCTGTCTGCCTGGAGGCAGAGAAAGAGAAAGGAGCCATTTAATCAATCCTCAGTGTCCTGCGTTGAGAGTGAGGTGAGGATGTTGATTGGTGGGTCAGGCCAGATATCCACCTTCTCACCACCAGAGCCTCTCTTTCCTCTGCATTTGAATGCGACTGGTCATGTGACCGCTGCATGTACTTGGAATTCTGCATGGCAGCTGTTCCTTAGACCGTGTCTGACTCGAGGCTCCTCAGTCACCCGACAAAGTAAACTTATCTGTAAATGGTGATCTTCACCTCTCTCTCTCTCTCTTCTCTGTGGGAGTCCCATGTTTGATGAGCAGCTCGTTGACCCTGGCTTCGCTGTGTGCTCTGCTGTCTGGATTCCTGCTTCTTTCCCTGGGTGGCCTGGTCTCCTTGACCCTACGTTCCCCCCCAGACCAGGAGGGCGTCCCAAATGAAGCCCTATTCTCTATATAGTGTTGCACTACTTTTGACCTGAGCCCTATGTTCCCTGGTAAAAAGTAGTGTACTATATAGGGTGTAATTTGGTATGCCATCCAGCACCCAGCAGAGTGGCTACCTGCGTTACCTCTGTCAACCTGCTATTAAGTTGTAAATCTAGCTAGACCCGTAAAGGAATGTCTGCTCATCAGGACCTCCTAGTGAAGGGTCTTCTCCTCTTGTCTCCTGCTCTCATCTCTTATCTCCCCCTCCCATCTCCTCTCCCTCCAGAGTAAACATGACTTTCTCCACAGTGTTGACCTCTGGTAGGTAGCAAGGCTGCCTGTAGAGTGTTATGTAAGTTGCACTTTAACGTCCCCGTTCTTCTCATTCTGCTGGTAGTGTTTGCTGGCCTGGACAGGAGAATGTAGCAATGTAACGAAGGACCATTTTCCTGACTGGAGGATCTAAAGGTGTCTCTGTAAATGACTGGGCTGACGGTGTCTCTGTAAATGACTGGGCTGACGGTTTCTCTGTAAAGGACTGGGCTGACGGTGTCTCTGTAAAGGACTGGGCTGACGGTGTCTCTGTAAAGGACTGGGCTGACGGTGTCTCTGTAAAGGACTGGGCTGACGGTGTCTCTGTAAATGACTGGGCTGACGGTGTCTCTGTAAATGACTGGGCTGACGGTGTCTCTGTAAAGGACTGGGCTGACGGTGTCTCTGTAAAGGACTGGGCTGACGGTGTCTCTGTAAAGGACTGGGCTGACGGTGTCTCTGTAAATGACTGGGCTGACGGTGTCTCTGTAAATGACTGGGCTGACGGTGTCTCTGTAAATGACTGGGCTGACGGTGTCTCTGTAAAGGACTGGGCTGACGGTGTCTCTGTAAAGGACTGGGCTGACGGTGTCTCTGTAAAGGGCTGGGCTGACGGTGTCTCTGTAAAGGGCTGGGCTGACGGTGTCTCTGTAAAGGGCTGGGCTGACGGTGTCTCTGTAAAGGGCTGGGCTGACGGTGTCTCTGTAAAGGGCTGGGCTGACGGTGTCTCTGTAAAGGGCTGGGCTGAAGGTGTCTCTGTAAATGACTGGGCTGACGGTGTCTCTGTAAATGACTGGGCTGACGGTTTCTCTGTAAAGGACTGGGCTGACGGTGTCTCTGTAAAGGACTGGGCTGACGGTGTCTCTGTAAAGGACTGGGCTGACGGTGTCTCTGTAAAGGACTGGGCTGACGGTGTCTCTGTAAATGACTGGGCTGACGGTGTCTCTGTAAATGACTGGGCTGACGGTGTCTCTGTAAAGGACTGGGCTGACGGTGTCTCTGTAAAGGACTGGGCTGACGGTGTCTCTGTAAAGGACTGGGCTGACGGTGTCTCTGTAAATGACTGGGCTGACGGTGTCTCTGTAAATGACTGGGCTGACGGTGTCTCTGTAAAGGACTGGGCTGACGGTGTCTCTGTAAAGGACTGGGCTGACGGTGTCTCTGTAAAGGGCTGGGCTGACGGTGTCTCTGTAAAGGGCTGGGCTGACGGTGTCTCTGTAAAGGGCTGGGCTGACGGTGTCTCTGTAAAGGGCTGGGCTGACGGTGTCTCTGTAAAGGGCTGGGCTGACGGTGTCTCTGTAAAGGGCTGGGCTGAAGGTTTCTCTGTAAAGGGCTGGGCTGAAGGTTTCTCTGTAAAGGGCTGGGCTGAAGGTTTCTCTGTAAATGACTGGGCTGTAGGTTTCTCAGCCCCTATTATGTCCATATACTGTAATTTATGTGTAAAGGGCTGGTCTGAAGGTTTCTCTGTAAAGGACTGGGCTGAAGGTTTCTCTGTAAAGGGCTGGGCTGAAGGTTTCTCTGTAAATGACTGGGCTGTAGGTTTCTCAGCCCCTATTATGTCCATATACTGTAATTTATGTGTAAAGGGCTGGTCTGAAGGTTTCTCTGTAAAGGACTGGGCTGAAGGTTTCTCTGTAAAGGGCTGGGCTGAAGGTTTCTCTGTAAAGGACTGGGCTGTAGGTTTCTCAGCCCCTATTATGTCCATATACTGTAATTTATGTGATTGGTTAAGACTTAATTTTTTCTCCCTAATTTTGTTGTATCCAATTGGTAGTTACAGTCTTGTCTCATCGCTGCAACTCCCGTACGGACTCGGGAGAGGCGAAGGTCGAGAGTCGTGTGTCCTCTGAAACACGACCCAACCAAGCCGCACTGCTTCTTGACACAATGTCCACTTAACCCGGAAGCACAGAGGAAGGAAACACCATACACCTGGTGACCGTGTCAGCGTGCACTGCACCCGGCCCGCCACAGGAGTCGCTAGAGCACGATGGGACAAGGACATCCCTGCCGGCCAAACCCTCCCCTAACCCAGACGACGCTGGGCCAAACCCTCCCCTAACCCAGACGACGCTGGGCCAAACCCTCCCCTAACACAGACGACGCTGGGCCAAACCCTCCCCTAACACAGACGACGCTGGGCCAAACCCTCCTCTAACCCGGACAACACTGGGCCAAACCCTCCCCTTACCCAGACGACGCTGGGCCAAACCCTCCCCTAACCCAGACGACGCTGGGCCAAACCCTCCCCTAACACAGACGACGCTGGGCCAAACCCTCCCCTAACCCAGACGACGCTGGGCCAAACCCTCCTCTAACCCGGACACCGCTGGGCCAAACCCTCCCCTAACCCAGACGACGCTGGGCCAAACCCTCCCCTAACCCGGACGACGCTGGGCCAAACCCGCCCTAACCCAGACGACGCTGGGCCAAACCCTCCCCTAACCCAGACGACGCTGGGCCAAACCCTCCCCTAACCCAGACGACGCTGGGCCAAACCCTCCCCTAACCCAGACGACGCTGGGCCAAACCCTCCCCTAACCCGGACAGCGCTTGGCCAAACCCTCCTCTAACCCAGACGACGCTGGGCCAAACCCTCCCCTAACCCGGACACCGCTGGGCCAAACCCTCCTCTAACCCAGACGACGCTGGGCCAAACCCTCCCCTAACCCGGACAGCGCTGGGCCAAACCCTCCTCTAACCCAGACGACGCTGGGCCAAACCCTCCCCTAACCCAGACGACGCTGGGCCGAACCCTCCCCTAACCCGGGCGACGCTGGGCCGAACCCTCCCCTAACCCAGACGACGCTGGGCCGAACCCTCCCCTAACCCAGACGACGCTGGGCCAAACCCTCCCCTAACACAGACGACGCTGGGCCAAACCCTCCTCTAACCCGGACAACACTGGGCCAAACCCTCCCCTTACCCAGACGACGCTGGGCCAAACCCTCCCCTAACCCAGACGACGCTGGGCCAAACCCTCCCTTAACCCGGACACCGCTGGGCCAAACCCTCCCC
>NC_092089.1:16569534-16740583 GCF_045679555.1 Salvelinus alpinus | reverse complement strand
TGGGTGGTGGGGGGGGGGGGTCTGTGTGGAGCAGCTAGACGGTGGGTGGTGGGGGGGGGGTCTGTGTGGAGCAGCTAGACGCTGGGGGGGTGGGGGGGGGGTCTGTGTGGAGCAGCTAGACGCTGGGGGGGTGGGGGGGGTCTGTGTGGAGCAGCTAGACGCTGGGTGGTGGGGGGGGGGGGGGGTCTGTGTGGAGCAGCTAGACGCTGGGGGGTGGGGGGGGGGGGGGGTCTGTGTGGAGCAGCTAGACGCTGGGGGGGTGGGGGGGGTCTGTGTGGAGCAGCTAGACGCTGGGTGGTGGGGGGGGGGGGGTCTGTGTGGAGCAGCTAGACGCTGGGTGGTGGGGGGGGGGTCTGTGTGGAGCAGCTAGACGCTGGGGGGGTGGGGGGGGGTCTGTGTGGAGCAGCTAGACGCTGGGGGGGTGGGGGGGGTCTGTGTGGAGCAGCTAGACGCTGGGGGGGGGGGGTCTGTGTGGAGCAGCTAGACGCTGGGGGGGTGGGGGGGGGTCTGTGTGGAGCAGCTAGACGCTGGGGGGGTCTGTGTGGAGCAGCTAGACGCTGGGGGGGTGGGGGGGGTCTGTGTGGAGCAGCTAGACGCTGGGGGGGGGGGGGGGGGGGGTCTGTGTGGAGCAGCTAGACGCTGGGGGGGTGGGGGGGGGTCTGTGTGGAGCAGCTAGACGCTGGGGGGGTGGGGGGGGGTCTGTGTGGAGCAGCTAGACGCTGGGGGGGTGGGGGGGGGTCTGTGTGGAGCAGCTAGACGCTGGGGGGGTGGGGGGGGGTCTGTGTGGAGCAGCTAGACGCTGGGGGGGTGGGGGGGGGGGTCTGTGTGGAGCAGCTAGACGCTGGGGGGGTGGGGGGGGTCTGTGTGGCGCAGCTAGACGCTGTGTGTGCGTACGCTAAGCAGTTTATTATCTGTCACTGTTATTCCTAGTTGCATGTGCATAGTTATCATTAAACATTATATTTTTTTAACAATTTATTGAACTAAGCAAGTCAGTTAAGAACAAATTCTTATTTACAATGACATCCTACCCCGGCCAAACCCTAACCCGGACGACGCTGGGCCAATTGTGCAACGCCCAATGGGACTCCCGATCACGGCCGGTTGTGATACAGCCTAGAATCGAACCAGGGTCTGTGGTGACGCCTCAGACTGAAGCCGCCGAGTTATCGTTACTCACTGTGTTTCTATGACGTGTTTTCTATTTCTCCATTTTCTTTCTCTCTGTGTTGTCAGGAAGGGCCTGGGAGTCCACATCTGTTGTTTCCGAAGCATGTGACCAATAACATTTGATTTTGGTTTGATTTGGCCTCTGAGTTGACAAGGATTTAATGAACATTCCGAGGCCTGTCCTGGCCTGCTCAGGGAAACACAACAGACCCCTTGTCCCTCTCCTCACCCTCCAGACCCTCTAACCCCCCCCTCCCACGTCTCTCTGACTGCTCTCACAGCCCCTGTCCAGCCAGGCATCTGGTTGTTATCAGGGCAGCCGATGGCTGGAAACTAATAGTTCATCAGGTCATGGAGCGATATTCTGGCCCAGTTGTCCTGATCAGACAACATGCTGGTCCTAATCAGACAACATGCTGGTCCTGATCAGACAACATGCTGGTCCTGATCAGACAACATGCTGGTCCTGATCAGACAACATGCTGGTCCTGATCAGACAACATGCTGGTCCTGATCAGACAACATGCTGGTCCTGATCAGACAACATGCAGGTCCTGATCAGACAACATGCTGGTCCTGATCAGACAACATGCCGGTCCTAATCAGACACCCAATCAGACAACATGCTGGTCCTGATCAGACAACATGCCGGTCCTGATCAGACAACATGCTGGTCCTGATCAGACAACATGCTGGTCCTGATCAGACAACATGCCGGTCCTGATCAGACAACATGCTGGTCCTAATCAGACAACATGCTGGTCCTAATCAGACAACATGCCGGTCCTAATCAGACAACATGCCGGTCCTAATCAGACAACATGCTGGTCCTGATCAGACAACATGCTGGTCCTGATCAGACAACATGCTGGTCCTGATCAGACAACATGCCGGTCCTAATCAGACAACATGCTGGTCCTGATCAGACAACATGCTGGTCCTAATCAGACAACATGCTGGTCCTAATCAGACAACATGCCGGTCCTGATCAGACAACATGCCGGTCCTGATCAGACAACATGCCGGTCCTAATCAGACAACATGCTGGTCCTAATCAGACAACATGCCGGTCCTGATCAGACAACATGCCGGTCCTGATCAGACAACATGCCGGTCCTGATCAGACAACACGCCGGTCCTAATAATCAGACAACACGCCGGTCCTAATCAGACAACATGCCGGTCCTGATCAGACAACACGCCGGTCCTAATAATCAGACAACATGCCGGTCCTAATCAGACAACATGCTGGTCCTAATCAGACAACATGCCGGTCCTGATCAGACAACATGCCGGTCCTGATCAGACAACATGCCGGTCCTGATCAGACAACACGCCGGTCCTAATAATCAGACAACACGCCGGTCCTAATCAGACAACATGCCGGTCCTGATCAGACAACACGCCGGTCCTAATAATCAGACAACATGCTGGTCCTAATCAGACAACATGCTGGTCCTAATCAGACAACATGCTGGTCCTGATCAGACAACATGCTGGTCCTAATCAGACAACATGCTGGTCCTGATCAGACAACATGCTGGTCCTGATCAGACAACATGCCGGTCCTAATCAGACAACATGCTGGTCCTGATCAGACAACATGCTGGTCCTAATCAGACAACATGCTGGTCCTGATCAGACAACATGCTGGTCCTAATCAGACAACATGCCGGTCCTGATCAGACAACATGCCGGTCCTGATCAGACAACATGCCGGTCCTAATCAGACAACATGCTGGTCCTAATCAGACAACATGCCGGTCCTGATCAGACAACATGCCGGTCCTGATCAGACAACATGCCGGTCCTGATCAGACAACACGCCGGTCCTAATAATCAGACATGCCGGTCCTAATAATCAGACATGCCGGTCCTAATAATCAGACAACATCTGACAACACTGGAGGGATACAGAGATGCCAGCCAACCAACTCAGTGTAGATACAGAGATGCCAGCCAACCAACTCAGTGTAGATACAGAGATGCCAGCCAACCAACTCAGTGTAGATACAGAGATGCCAGCCAACTAACTCAGTGTAGATACAGAGATGCCAGCCAACTAACTCAGTGTAGATACAGAGATGCCAGCCAACTAACTCAGTGTAGATACAGAGATGCCAGCCAACCAACTCAGTGTAGATACAGAGATGCCAGCCAACCAACTCAGTGTAGATACAGAGATGCCAGCCAACCAACTCAGTGTAGATACAGAGATGCCAGCCAACTAACTCAGTGTAGATACAGAGATGCCAGCCCCCCACAGAGCTACCACCCACAGAGTTATTGCAGGAATCCAGCTCATTCTATTCCATCCCATAATGATGACTTGTCGTCATTATCTCCCTCCACCATGAACCACCAAATGACTCTTCTCTCTCTCTGTCTGTCTGTCTCTCTCTGTCCGTCTCTCTCTCTCTCTCTCTGTCCGTCTCTCTCTGTCTGTCTGTCTCTCTCTGTCCGTCTCTCTCAGATATTTTTGTCCCCGATATACTTTTAGCGCTCTGATAGGTGTCTCCTGTCAAAGTCAGAAGATGGCATGTAGGCTAGACCTCCTCCCCCTGCCCCCCTCTCTCTCCCCCTGCCTGCCCCTCTCTCTCTCTCCCCCTGCCTGCCCCTCTCTCTCTCTCCCCCTGCCTGCCCCTCTCTCTCTCTCCCCCTGCCTGCCCCTCTCTCTCTCTCCCCCTGCCTGCCCCTCTCTCTCTCTCCCCCTGCCTCCCTCTCTCTCTCACCCCCTGCCCCCCCCCCCTCTCTCTCCCCCCTGCCTGCCCCTCTCTCTCTCCCCCCTGCCTGCCCCTCTCTCTCTCACCCCCTGCCTCCCTCTCTCTCTCACCCCCTGCCTCCCTCTCTCTCTCTCCCCCTGCCTCCCTCTCTCTCTCTCCCCCTGCCTCCCTCTCTCTCTCTCCCCCTGCCTCCCTCTCTCTCTCTCCCCCTGCCTGCCCCTCTCTCTCTCCCCCTGCCTGCCCCTCTCTCTCTCTCCCCCTGCCTGCCCCTCTCTCTCTCACCCCCTGCCTCCCTCTCTCTCTCTCTCCCCCCTGTCTGCCCCTCTCTCTCTCTCCCCCCCTGCCTGCCCCTCTCTCTCTCACCCCCTGCCTCCCTCTCTCTCTCTCCCCCTGCCTCCCTCTCTCTCTCTCCCCCTGCCTCCCTCTCTCTCTCTCCCCCTGCCTGCCCCTCTCTCTCTCTCCCCCTGCCTGCCTCCCTCTCTCTCTCCCCCTGCCTGCCCCTCTCTCTCTCTCCCCCTGCCTGCCTCCCTCTCTCTCTCCCCCTGCCTGCCCCTCTCTCTCTCTCACCCCCTGCCTCTCTCTCTCTCACCCCCTGCCTCCCTCTCTCTCTCTCACCCCCTGCCTCCCTCTCTCTCTCCCCCCTGCCTGCCTGCCTGCCCCCCCCCTCTCTCTCCCCCTGCCTCCCCCTCTCTCTCCCTCTGCCCCCCCCCCCCCCCCTATGGGTTTAGATTACAAGGTGTCAGGCTGGTGTTTGTAGGAGCGCTCCATTGTGGCCCGTCTGCATTGTAAAGTGTCTTGTTGCCCTGATGAATACACTCCTGTTTAGGACCCGTCTGCATTGTAAAGTGTCTTGTTGCCCTGATGAATACACTCCTGTTTAGGGCCCGTCTGCATTGTAAAGTATCTTGTTGCCCTGATGAATACACTCCTGTTTAGGACCCGTCTGCATTGTAAAGTGTCTTGTTGCCCTGATGAATACACTGCTGTTTAGGGCCCGTCTGCATTGTAAAGTGTCTTGTTGCCCTGATGAATACACTGCTGTTTAGGGTCTGTCTGCATTGTAAAGTGTCTTGTTGCCCTGATGAATACACTGCTGTTTAGGGTCTGTCTGCATTGTAAAGTGTCTTGTTGCCCTGATGAATACACTGCTGTTTAGGGCCCGTCTGCATTGTAAAGTGTCTTGTTGTCCTGATGAATACACTCCTGTTTAGGACCCGTCTGCATTGTAAAGTGTCTTGTTGCCCTGATGAATACACTGCTGTTTAGGGCCCGTCTGCATTGTAAAGTGTCTTGTTGCCCTGATGAATACACTGCTGTTTAGGGCCCGTCTGCATTGTAAAGTGTCTTGTTGCCCTGATGAATACACTGCTGTTTAGGGCCCGTCTGCATTGTAAAGTGTCTTGTTGCCCTGATGAATACACTGCTGTTTAGGACCCGTCTGCATTGTAAAGTGTCTTGTTGCCCTGGTGAATACACTGCTGTTTAGGGCCCGTCTGCATTGTAAAGTGTCTTGTTGCCCTGATGAATACACTGCTGTTTAGGACCCGTCTGCATTGTAAAGTGTCTTGTTGTCCTGATGAATACACTGCTGTTTAGGGCCCGTCTGCATTGTAAAGTATCTTGTTGCCCTGATGAATACACTGCTGTTTATTTCTCTACAATGTTGTTCATACATTTTTTATTTAACAGGAAGTGGAAATGTGCTAAATACCCTTTAAAAAAAAATGCTTTTTGAAAGTTTGTCTGTTGTGTTGAGGGCTGGTTGTTATTTCAATGGTGCAGCAGTGGAGTGATACTCCAGCAAAAGGCCCAGACATCTGACATGTAAACACCAGTCTATCTTGTAGCACTTAAACTAAGACTGGTTTGTTTCCTCCTATATCCCTGACTCTGAACAGAATCCTCCGCTGCTCTCTCTCTGCCTGGGAACGTTGGCTGTCTGTGATGTAGTCCTTGCTGGTTTTGCATGTGATTTGCATGTTGTCCAGACATCAGAGATGACGAGACAAATAAAAGGTTTAAATAAATAATCTAACTAGGCAAGTCAGTTTTAAGAACAATGTTCTTATTGACAATGACGTCCCACACCGGGTGACTAGGAGGCTTTCTTCATAGGTGAGGGAAGAATGGAAGAGTGGGTGTGTTGTCTGTGCACAAAATATAACCTGTGTGTGTGGCCTGTACGTCTCTACCTGTGTGTGTGTGTGGCCTGTACGTCTCTACCTGTGTGTGTGTGTGGCCTGTACGTCTCTACCTGTGTGTGTGGCCTGTACGTCTCTACCTTTGTGTGTGTGTGTGGCCTGTACGTCTCTACCTTTGTGTGTGTGGCCTGTACGTCTCTACCTGTGTGTGTGTGTGTGGCCTGTACGTCTCTACCTTTGTGTGTGTGTGTGGCCTGTACGTCTCTACCTGTGTGTGGCCTGTACGTCTCTACCTTTGTGTGTGTGGGGCCTGTACGTCTCTACCTTTGTGTGTGTGTGTGGCCTGTACGTCTCTACCTTTGTGTGTGTGTGTGTGTGTGTGTGTGTGTGTGTGTGTGTGTGTGTGTGTGTGTGTGTGTGTGTGGCCTGTACGTCTCTACCTTTGTGTGTGTGTGTGTGGCCTGTACGTCTCTACCTTTTGTGTGTGTGTGTGTGTGGGGCCTGTACGTCTGTACCTGTGTGTGTGGCCTGTACATCTCTACCTTTGTGTGTGTGTGTGGCCTGTACGTCTGTACCTGTGTGTGTCTGTGGCCTGTACGTCTCTACCTGTCTGTGTGTGTGGCCTGTACGTCTCTACCTGTCTGTGTGTGTGGCCTGTACGTCTCTACCTGTGTGTGTGTGGCCTGTACGTCTCTACCTGTGTGTGTGTGTGTGTGGCCTGTACGTCTCTACCTGTGTGTGTGTGTGGGGCCTGTACGTCTCTACCTGTGTGTGTGTGGGGCCTGTACGTCTCTACCTTTGTGTGTGTGTGTGTGTGGGGCCTGTACGTCTCTACCTGTGTGTGTGGCCTGTACGTCTGTACCTGTGTGTGTCTGTGGCCTGTACGTCTCTACCTGTGTGTGTGTGTGTGTGTGGCCTGTACGTCTCTACCTTTTGTGTGTGTGTGTGTGTGGGGCCTGTACGTCTGTACCTGTGTGTGTGGCCTGTACATCTCTACCTTTGTGTGTGTGTGTGGCCTGTACGTCTGTACCTGTGTGTGTCTGTGGCCTGTACGTCTCTACCTGTCTGTGTGTGTGTGTGGCCTGTACGTCTCTACCTGTGTGTGTGTGGCCTGTACGTCTCTACCTGTGTGTGTGTGTGTGTGGCCTGTACGTCTCTACCTGTGTGTGTGTGTGGGGCCTGTACGTCTCTACCTGTGTGTGTGTGTGTGTGTGGGGCCTGTACGTCTCTACCTTTGTGTGTGTGTGTGTGGGGCCTGTACGTCTCTACCTGTGTGTGTGGCCTGTACGTCTGTACCTGTGTGTGTCTGTGGCCTGTACGTCTCTACCTGTGTGTGTGTGTGTGTGTGGCCTGTACGTCTCTACCTGTGTGTGTGGCCTGTACGTCTCTACCTGTGTGTGTGTGTGTGTGGCCTGTACGTCTCTACCTTTGTGTGTGGGGCCTGTACGTCTCTACCTTTGTGTGTGTGTGTGGCCTGTACGTCTCTACCTGTGTGTGTGTGTGGGGCCTGTACGTCTCTACCTGTGTGTGTGTGTGTGGCCTGTACGTCTCTACCTTTGTGTGTGTGTGTGGCCTGTACGTCTCTACCTTTGTGTGTGTGTGTGGCCTGTACGTCTCTACCTTTGTGTGTGTGTGTGGCCTGTACGTCTCTACCTTTGTGTGTGTGTGTGGCCTGTACGTCTCTACCTTTGTGTGTGTGGCATCTGAATCTTTTGTGTGTGTATCTGTCTGTCTTTGGAGATGGAGCCAGTGAAGGGGGTCTGCTGCAGCCTGTTTGCTGGGCTGTGAATAGTAGCCCTCCGGGCGTCCCTCTCATCAGGGAGCAGAGAGGGGGAGAACGTTCTACCTCATATGTGTCCCAGATGGTTCCCTATTCCCTACGCAGTGCACTACTTTAGACCAGGGCCCATAGGGAATAGGATGCCAGTTGGGACTCAGTGTGTTCTACTACAGCTGCAGAGGGACATTAATCACATGCTTCAAACATGCAAATTCCCTCCTGCTCCCTCCCTGCATGCAGAGCCTGTGAAATGTGTTCTAATTGTCCCGGTGATCTGGTCTGTTCCATTAGGAGCCCAGGAAGGCAAACAGGAAGTCAGGCAGGCAGACGGGCGGCCAAATGGGAAAGAGGGCAGACGGGCAGGACACTTTCTTTATTCTCTCTTTCTCTCTCTCTCTCTCTCTCTTTCTCTCTCTCTTTCTCTCTCTGCATGTCTGGTCTCTACTTGTATCTCCCTGCCTCTCGTGGCCCAGACGGTGTGACTAGAGAGAGTGTTTATCCACACTGAGGAAGTGGGATGTTTGAAGACTAACTGTGTTGCTGTTGGTTTGTTTGTGGTCCTGCAATTTGGGAGAAATTGCTGTAATTGTACAACAGGAAATGTGGTTGTATTTAACCGGTGCCTGTGTTTTTCTCAATAATTATTCCCCTCTTTTTGATTGCTGCAGTGGCAGGTTGACTGAGGGAGACTGAAAGACATTAAAACATGGGAAACATTTTTTTTGGGGGGGGGTAAATACATTTTTATAATATGCATGTCATTATGTTACGCTTCAAATCTCTTAAGTAAAGAGAAATTAAAACATTTATTCGTAACAAACACGGTACTTGAATAAAATAGAATGAAATCTCCATCGATTATTTTCAGTTTAGTCACACATGAATACAGAGAAGGTGTGTCTCTCTCTCTCTGTCTAATTGGCTACCGATAAACCCGGGTGTTGTGGGTCGTAGCCAACGCTCACTCACCACTCATTTGTTCTGTTCCTTAACGCTCTGAATTGCTTAGTATGCAGATCGTGGGCATATGGTGTCCTGATACTGTGCTATGTATTTAATAAATATTTGTACATGTGTGGGCTAATTATTCCTGGTAACTCCTCCTGTAATGCAGCTCAGATAAGGGCCTGTATCCCAAATGGCACCCTATTCCATATAGGGCGATTCCACGATAACGGAATTAAGTGGAGATGCCGATTTTAATAATATTAAATAAATAAATTGTACGCCAAACAAAACCCGATGGTTTAGTCAACCGTAGAGCTCTATGCATAATGACAACTTTGTACAATTTACAGTAAAATAATGGAAAACGGTGCAGTTAACAGCATGTATCTCAACAGTTCTTCCTGTAAAATGTGTTTTTGTAAAAATCTGTCGTGGAAATTAAAGTACTGTAGTTCTTGTGCATATGGTTTTGTTAAACTTTGTAATGAACCGTTTTTGGCGGTATGCGCTGGGCCAGTAACCGAAAGGTCGCTGGTTCGAATCCCAGAGCCGACTAGTTGAAAAACCGCCGTGTGCCCTTGAACAAGGCACTTAACCCTAATTACTCTCGTAAATCACCTTAAAATTTATTTTTTATTTTTTATAAGAGCATCTGTTAAATGACTTAAACGTATAAAATTTTTACCGTGACACATCTGAGTCTCTGCGTAATTCCGTTACCATGGAATGGTCCCTTTTTTTTACAGTGTACTACATTTAACCAGGCCACTATGGGCACTACATAGGGAAAAGGGTGCGTTTTGGGACACACAGAGATGGTTATTCATAGTTTAATGAGACTATTAGACTGAGAAGAGATGCTTTCTGCCAGAGGCATGAAAATTATAGTCACTCAGCAGCCAGCATTACTCATTGGAGGTGTCTGTCACATACGTATGCACACACACACACACACACACACACGAGTGTGTAACTTGTATCAGAGTTATAGTGCTGTATGAAACGTGATTATGACCGTCTGGCATTATTAGGTCGTAGTGCACCACATACGGACTGGGGGACCATTTGTAAAGGCAACTTATAGTGCTGTTAGTCATGGGTTAATGTCTAAGGCACTGCATCTCAGTGCTTGAGGCGTCACTACAGACACCCTGGTTCGATTCCAGGCTGTATCACAACCGGCCGTGATTGGGAGTCCCATAGGGTGGCGCACAATTGGCCCGGGTTTGGCCGGGCTAGGCCGTCATTGTAGATAAGAACTTGTTCTGAACTGACTTGCCTAGTTAAATAAAGGTTACATAATTATTTTTTATTGTATTGACTGGCTATGTGTCTGGTCTGGTTCTCTGGGCTGGGTCTGGGGTCTGGTTCTCTGGGCTGGGTCTGGTTCTCCGGGCTGGGTCTGGGGTCTGGTTCTCTGGGCTGGGTCTGGTTCTCTAGGCTGGGTCTGGGGTCTGGTTCTCTGGGCTGGGTCTGGGGTCTGGTTCTCTAGGCTGGGTCTGGGGTCTGGTTCTCTGGGCTGGGTCTGGGGTCTGGTTCTCTGGGCTGGGTCTGGGGTCTGGTTCTCTAGGCTGGGTCTGGGGTCTGGTTCTCTGGGCTGGGTCTGGGGTCTGGTTCTCTGGGCTGGGTCTGGGGTCTGGTTCTCTGGGCTGGGTCTGGGGTCTGGTTCTCTGGGCTGGGTCTGGTTCTCTGGGCTGGGTCTAGGGTCTGGTTCTCTAGGCTGGGTCTGGGGTCTGGTTCTCTGGGCTGGGTCTGGGGTCTGGTTCTCTGGGCTGGGTCTGGTTCTCTGGGCTGGGTCTGGGGTCTGGTTCTCTGGGCTGGGTCTGGGGTCTGGTTCTCTGGGCTGGGTCTGGGGTCTGGTTCTCCGGGCTGGGTCTGGGGTCTGGTTCTCCGGGCTGGGTCTGGTTCTCTGGGCTGGGTCTGGGGTCTGGTTCTCTGGGCTGGGTCTGGGGTCTGGTTCTCTGGGCTGGGTCTGGGGTCTGGTTCTCTGGGCTGGGTCTGGGGTCTGGTTCTCTGGGCTGGGTCTGGGGTCTGGTTCTCTGGGCTGGGTCTAGGGTCTGGTTCTCTGGGCTGGGTCTGGGGTCTGGTTCTCTGGGCTGGGTCTGGGGTCTGGTTCTCTGGGCTGGGTCTGGGGTCTGGTTCTCTGGGCTGGGTCTGGGGTCTGGTTCTCTGGGCTGGGTCTGGGGTCTGGTTCTCTGGGCTGGGTCTGGGGTCTGGTTCTCTGGGCTGTTGTACAGACACAATAATCATAATAATAAAAGCAATAGCAAAGCTCTGTGAAATTTGAGGTGTGAACTGAAGGTGGTTTTACACAAAGTGCTTTAGATGGTTTCTCTGTTTCTCTGTAGGCTGTTCCATGACACCTTACACACACACACACACACACACACACACACACACACACACACACACACACACACACGCACACACAGCTATCCTGGGGTCTTGGTTGAAGGCCGTTGTGTGACTGTGTTGTCACTCTGACCAATGGCAGGTAACAGGGTGTGACATTGCCACTTTCTCACCCGCCCCCCCTCTGTTTCTCCCTCCATCCCTTTCTCTTACCCCTCTCTCCTCCTCCCCTCTTTCTCTTACCCCTCCATCCATCCACCCCTCTCTCCTCCTCCCCTCTTTCTCTTACCCCTCCATCCATCCATCCACCCCTCTCTCCTCCTCCCCTCTTTCTCTTACCCCTCCATCCATCCATCCACCCCTCTCTCCTCCTCCCCTCTTTCTCTTACCCCTCCATCCATCCACCCACCCCTCTCTCCTCCTCCCCTCTTTCTCTTACCCCTCCATCCATCCACCCACCCCTCTCTCCTCCTCCCCTCTTTCTCTTACCCCTCCATCCATCCATCCACCCCTCTCTCCTCCTCCCCTCTTTCTCTTACCCCTCCATCCATCCATCCACCCCTCTCTCCTCCTCCCCTCTTTCTCTTACCCCTCCATCCATCCACCCACCCCTCTCTCCTCCTCCCCTCTTTCTCTTACCCCTCCATCCATCCATCCACCCCTCTCTCCTCCTCCCCTCTTTCTCTTACCCCTCCATCCATCCACCCCTCTCTCCTCCTCCCCTCTTTCTCTTACCCATCCATCCATCCACCCCTCTCTCCTCCTCCCCTCTTTCTCTTACCCCTCCATCCATCCACCCCTCTCTCCTCCTCCCCTCTTTCTCTTACCCCTCCATCCATCCATCCACCCCTCTCTCCTCCTCCCCTCTTTCTCTTACCCCTCCATCCATCCACCCACCCCTCTCTCCTCCTCCCCTCTTTCTCTTACCCCTCCATCCATCCACCCACCCCTCTCTCCTCCTCCCCTCTTTCTCTTACCCCTCCATCCATCCATCCACCCCTCTCTCCTCCTCCCCTCTTTCTCTTACCCCTCCATCCATCCATCCACCCCTCTCTCCTCCTCCCCTCTTTCTCTTACCCCTCCATCCATCCACCCCTCTCTCCTCCTCCCCTCTTTCTCTTACCCATCCATCCATCCACCCCTCTCTCCTCCTCCCCTCTTTCTCTTACCCATCCATCCATCCACCCCTCTCTCCTCCTCCCCTCTTTCTCTTACCCATCCATCCATCCACCCCTCTCTCCTCCTCCCCTCTTTCTCTTACCCCTCCATCCATCCATCCATCCACCCCTCTCTCCTCCTCCCCTCTTTCTCTTACCCCTCCATCCATCCATCCACCCCTCTCTCCTCCTCCCCTCTTTCTCTTACCCCTCCATCCATCCACCCCTCTCTCCTCCTCCCCTCTTTCTCTTACCCCTCCATCCATCCATCCATCCACCCCTCTCTCCTCCTCCCCTCTTTCTCTTACCCATCCATCCATCCACCCCTCTCTCCTCCTCCCCTCTTTCTCTTACCCCTCCATCCATCCATCCACCCCTCTCTCCTCCTCCCCTCTTTCTCTTACCCCTCCATCCATCCACCCACCCCTCTCTCCTCCTCCCCTCTTTCTCTTACCCCTCCATCCATCCACCCACCCCTCTCTCCTCCTCCCCTCTTTCTCTTACCCCTCCATCCATCCACCCACCCCTCTCTCCTCCTCCCCTCTTTCTCTTACCCCTCCATCCATCCATCCACCCCTCTCTCCTCCTCCCCTCTTTCTCTTACCCCTCCATCCATCCATCCACCCCTCTCTCCTCCTCCCCTCTTTCTCTTACCCCTCCATCCATCCATCCACCCCTCTCTCCTCCTCCCCTCTTTCTCTTACCCCTCCATCCATCCATCCACCCCTCTCTCCTCCTCCCCTCTTTCTCTTACCCCTCCATCCATCCATCCACCCCTCTCTCCTCCTCCCCTCTTTCTCTTACCCCTCCATCCATCCATCCATCCACCCCTCTCTCCTCCTCCCCTCTTTCTCTTACCCCTCCATCCATCCATCCATCCACCCCTCTCTCCTCCCCTCTTTCTCTTACCCCTCCATCCATCCATCCACCCCTCTCTCCTCCCCTCTTTCTCTTACCCCTCCATCCATCCCTCTCACGCTATCTCCACTTCCACCCTCCCTCCCTCCCCCTGACTTCATCAGCTCAGAGATGAGAGGGAGGCTGGGGGGGGGGAAAATTGCAGGTGGTGTGTTAGGTCCTTATTTAGACCCAGGGTGATGGACAGGCACTGGGGGGGGGTCCAGGCCGTGTGTGTGTGTCCGTCTTCCTGACGGACAGTGGGGATTGGGAAAGGGGAGACTGTCACGGCCAAATCGGTGGAGATTAAACTGGGAACGGCCTGTAATGGGGTTTGTTGGCGTCAGCTCTGTGTGTGTTAGGCCCCACGTTTGCCTCCCGGCTGGCTCTCATCACGAGGCTTTGCTGGACAGGCCGCTCTGAGCTTCGGGGAAGGCTTAAGGCTTAATGGCTGTTCTGTTCAGACTGGGGCTCCAAAATGCCACCCTACTTCCCCATAGGGTTCTGGTCAAAAGTAGTGCACTATTTAGGGAATAGGGTTTCATTTGTGACTCACACCACTGTCTGTATGGAGAGCTGCACCTGGGGGTGAAGACAGTGTCTGCTGTTAGATGTGGCTCAATTTTTATTTTATTTTTTATTTTATTTACGGCAACAAATAACTAATGCTTTTTAATTACTCTGGAAAGTAAAGACAGACCATTTATCTCTGCTGTTTTTTTAAAATCAGTAACTGTAGAATCTACAACTAAAGAAGGCAAAAAAAAACTAATTTGGGGCTTAATTAAGTGTGTATGTCCTCCAAGACCCGGCAATATTGAAATCGTCAAGCCCGTTTCCCCTGTCCACCACCAGAGGGCAGTGTTGCCCCACTGTAAAGAGACACCATTGTTCCCTCTGGCATCTCCACGGCACCACAAGCAGTTTCCTCAGATGAATTGACTGCTCTCCCAGATAGCATGATGTCAGACTTGATTTGTGAAACAGCGAGAAACTTTTGTCAGTATCGACAAGTGAGGAGCATGCACTATTAAAGATACATAATGATTCACTCCTATTAAACATGCGTAATGATTCACTCCTATTAAACATGCGTAATGATTCACTCCTATTAAACATGCGTAATGATTCACTCCTATTAAACATGCGTAATGATTCACTCCTATTAAACATGCGTAATGATTCACTCCTATTAAACATGCGTAATGATTCACTCCTATTAAACATGCGTAATGATTCACTCCTATTAAACATGCGTAATGATTCACTCCTATTAAACATGCGTAATGATTCACTCCTATTAAACATGCGTAATGATTCACTCCTATTAAACATGCGCAATGATTCACTCCTATTAAACATGCGCAATGATTCACTCCTATTAAACATGCGTAATGATTCACTCCTATTAAACATGCGTAATGATTCACTCCTATTAAACATGCGTAATGATTCACTCCTATTAAACATGCGTAATGATTCACTCCTATTAAACATGCGTAATGATTAAATTAGGATTCAAATACGAAAGCCACATTTCGGTTGATTGCATTCAGCTGTGCAGCTGACTAGATATCCCTTTTCCCCTTTAATGATTCACTCCTATTGACCCTTCATAACGATTCACGCCTGTTGAACCTTCATAACGATTCACGCCTGTTCTCTCGATTCACGAGAGACCCACTGATGTAGGACTAGTCATTAACCAGTATGACATGAAAGACCCACTGATGTAGGACTAGTCATTAACCAGGATGACATGATGTAGGACTAGTCATTAACCAGTATGACATGAAAGACCCACCGATGTAGGACTAGTCATTAACCAGGATGACATGATGTAGGACTAGTCATTAACCAGGATGACATGAGACCCACCGATGTAGGACTAGTCATTAACCAGGATGACATGATGTAGGACTAGTCATTAACCAGGATGACATGATGTAGGACTAGTCATTAACCAGGATGACATGAGAGACCCACTGATGTAGAACTAGTCATTAACCAGGATGACATGAGACCCACCGATGTAGGACTAGTCATTAACCAGGATGACATGATGTAGGACTAGTCATTAACCAGGATGACATGATGTAGGACTAGTCATTAACCAGGATGACATGAGACCCACCGATGTAGGACTAGTCATTAACCAGGATGACATGAGACCCACCGATGTAGGACTAGTCGTTAACCAGGATGACATGATGTAGGACTAGTCATTAACCAGGATGACATGATGTAGGACTAGTCATTAACCAGGATGACATGAGAGACCCACTGATGTAGAACTAGTCATTAACTCATATACTCTTTTACACTGTGCTAGCCTATTTTGTTGTCATGCTGTTACTTCATATTTCGTCTAATATATATATATAACATTCACACCAAGGTAGATCCATTGTTAGGTTCACCGTGTGCCTGCAATTTATGAGATATTCTCCTCTCCTTGTGCAGTGTAAAACATGTTCCTTTTAGTTTTCTCCTCCCCGTAGCTGTCACTGTTTACCAAGTATAGAAGCAGAGCGACCGAGCCTCCCGCAGCTGTCTGCCAGCCAGGCAGGACAGACTTCATAGAAAGCCAATGGGCTTTACTCTAGTGGAGTTCTCTCTCAATGTAACGACTCGCACGCCGACACGAAGCAGTTACCATTTACATACTGGTTAGACTACGTCTACGTCCCCAATAGCACCCTATTTAGTGCACTACTTTTGCCCAGAGCCCTCTGGGCCCCCAAATAGCACCCTATTCCCTATTTAGTGCACTACTTTTGCCCAGAGCCCTATGGGCCCCCAAATAGCACCCTATTCCCTATTTAGTGCACTACTTTTGCCCAGAGCCCTATGGGCCCCCAAATAGCACCCTATTCCCTATTTAGTGCACTACTTTTGCCCAGAGCCCTATGGGCCCCCAAATAGCACCCTATTCCCTATTTAGTGCACTACTTTTGCCCAGAGCCCTATGGGTAAAGCACTATGGGCCCTGGTCAGAAGTAGTGCACGTACACAGGGCTTCCCAGTAAAGCATTAACCGTCTAATTAGGTGAAATGTATGCTGGTCCACGGCAGTTTTAAGGATGTGTGTTTTTTTAAAACTGTGTTGTGACTCTCCGTCTAGAGCTGTTGGTAACAGATGTGTCGACAGTTGCATTTTTAAACCCAACTGCCGTTCCAAATTTAAACCGGATTATTATGATGATTCACATGAATACAGTTGTTGTTGGGGAAGATTAGATTCTAGTTTTTCGTTGTCTATTTCCATGTCACGCTGCCCAGCATCTTGATCGGTGTGTGAGACATTTGACTGAGCCGATACTGGGTTCCTATTTAATGACTTATTCCAATAGACAGTTTGAGTGAGCAGGGTGTGTATGATGAGAGGGTAGTATTTTAGTGTGTGTGTGTGTGTGTGTACACCGTGCATACGATCCATTCTCACACTCATTCATAAAACAGAGGCTTTAGGGATGCGTTGCGAGTGGCTGAAAGGCGGGGCTACGCAACATTACGCGCCGTGTCTCCAACGGCCAATAGGAATCAGTCTCGGCCTCCTAGTGGTGCTGGGTACAGTAGAGTATGCTGTGTGTGTACGGCCGACGATGTGTCTGCCTAACTCTCTCTCTCCACACGCTACGCTCTGTGTGATGCCACAGCTTCTGGTATAAACACACTGTCACAGTATCCGCCAGCTTTACTCTCTGTCTGTACGTAGTCGTTTTATCACACGGCCCAGGAGGGTGGAGGTTCAGAGATGGAGGGAACGAGCGGTGGAGATGCAGGGTGAGAGAGGAGATGCAGGGAACGAGCGGAGGAGAGGGTGAGAGGAGATTCAGGGTGAGAGAGGAGATGGAGAGATGCCCAAGCCAGAACTAAGTGGCTGTTGAAATGAAATGGTCCTGCCTTTTCTGGCGACGTTGCTCTAACCGCTGAGCGTTTTCTCTGACGGGCAGGACGGAGGAGGACCCTGTCCTCAGGACGGAGGAGGACCCTGTCTGTATGGACCTGGAGGACTAGGGCATGTTTACTATCGCCACCAAAAACAGGAAGTACTACATCCTCAACTTGTTTTTTATACGAAATCCTCATTTTTTGTGTGTATTTTTTACGTTTCAAAATGGTTTGATATGTCGTGCCCTTCTCCACACAGCCCTTCTGTACAACACACAACCTGCAGAGCTGTGCCCCCCCCCCACCACCAGCCCTTCTGTACAACACACAACCTGCAGAGCTGTGCCTCCCCCCCCATCAGCCATTTTGTTTTTTAACCTACCTTGAAATACGAGAGCTGGAATGTGTTTAATAGAAGCATATCTGTGTGCTGTCCGTGAGCTGAGCGGCTAACAGACACATAAATGGTTAATCTTCTTAGTTTAATGAAACTGCAGAGCCGTGTGCTGCTACAGACTAAACACTAGTCCTCTTTTCAGCCATGTGCTCTCAGCCAGCCACTCAGCCCTGCTGTGTCGGTTCAGTTAAAGCCTCTGCCAGTCGTTACTGTTACAAATCACAGCCTCCCCACAGGTTGTCCTCGGACAACATGAAAGACTCTGTTTAATGACAGCCTTAAAACTTACTCTGGTCATGAATGCTACATTGAATGCATTTTGGGGGTGAAATGATGAAGCAGACGTTGGAAACACACACACACACACACACACACACACACACACACACACACACACACACAGAGAGAGACAGTCCTATATCCCAGACTGAACACAGTCCCTTTTCTCTAGCCCCAAACTTATACCCAACACAGATCTTTACACCAGAAAAGAGCGAAGAGGCCACAGCACAGGAAGTATTAGGGACTCACAGCACAGGAAGTATTAGGGACTCACAGCACAGGAAGTATTAGGGACTCACAGCACAGGAAGTATTAGGGACTCACAGCACAGGAAGTATTAGGGACTCACAGCACAGGAAGTATTAGGGACTCACAGCACAGGAAGTATCAGGGACCCACAGATTCAGAATTCCCAGGTGGGAATCTGGGAACACTGCTGGCGACATTCCCTCCAACAGTCCCTTGATCCCAGAATTCCGGTCTCCCATAATGAGATGTGGAATATGTATTAAACTGCAGTCTGGATAAGGAAGAGAGCACAGAAGGGGAGACGCCTGTTCACACTGTACATGTTGTGGTTGGTTGCAGCATGGCACAGTGTTCGCTAGTCCTTGGACTCCACTGTTCGGTCTGTTTCCTGCTTTTCTAGCTTACCCGTCTAGTGACCTGTCCTCCGCTACACTGCATTCTACACCAGCATCTGCCTCCAGACCTGTGGTGCTGTATGCCTCTGTCTGTCTGAGATACAGCTAGCTGCCTCTGTCTGTCTGCGATGCTGCCTCTGCCTGTCTGAGATACAGCTAGCTGCCTCTGTCTGTCTGAGATACAGCTAGCTGCCTCTGTCTGTCTGAGATACAGCTAGCTGCCTCTGTCTGTCTGAGATACAGCTAGCTGCCTCTGTCTGTCTGAGATACAGCTAGCTGCCTCTGTCTGTCTGAGATACAGCGAGCTGCCTCTGTCTGTCTGCGATGCTGCCCCTGTCTGTCTGAGATACAGCTAGCTGCCTCTGTCTGTCTGAGATACAGCTAGCTACCTCTGTCTGTCTGAGATACAGCTAGCTGCCTCTGCCTGTCTGAGATACAGCTAGCTGCCTCTGCCTGTCTGAGATACAGCTAGCTACCTCTGCCTGTCTGAGATACAGCTAGCTGCCTCTGCCTGTCTGAGATACAGCTAGCTGTTTCTGCCTGCCTGAGATACAGCTAGCTGCCTCTGTCTGCCTGAGATACAGCTATCTGCCTCTGTCTGTCTGCGATGCTGCCTCTGCCTGTCTGAGATACAGCTAGCTACCTCTGTCTGTCTGAGATACAGCTAGCTGCCCCTGTCTGTCTGAGATACAGCTATCTGCCTCTGTCTGTCTGCGATGCTGCCTCTGCCTGTCTGAGATACAGCTAGCTACCTCTGTCTGTCTGAGATACAGCTAGCTGCCTCTGCCTGTCTGCGATGCTGCCTCTGCCTGCCTGAGATACAGCTAGCTGCCTCTGTCTGTCTGCGATACAGCTAGCTTCCTGGAGGCCTGTCTGTCTGTCTGCCTGGCGGCCTGTCTGTCTGCCTGGAGGCAGAGAAAGAGAAAGGAGCCATTTAATCAATCCTCAGTGTCCTGCGTTGAGAGTGAGGTGAGGATGTTGATTGGTGGGTCAGGCCAGATATCCACCTTCTCACCACCAGAGCCTCTCTTTCCTCTGCATTTGAATGCGACTGGTCATGTGACCGCTGCATGTACTTGGAATTCTGCATGGCAGCTGTTCCTTAGACCGTGTCTGACTCGAGGCTCCTCAGTCACCCGACAAAGTAAACTTATCTGTAAATGGTGATCTTCACCTCTCTCTCTCTCTCTTCTCTGTGGGAGTCCCATGTTTGATGAGCAGCTCGTTGACCCTGGCTTCGCTGTGTGCTCTGCTGTCTGGATTCCTGCTTCTTTCCCTGGGTGGCCTGGTCTCCTTGACCCTACGTTCCCCCCCAGACCAGGAGGGCGTCCCAAATGAAGCCCTATTCTCTATATAGTGTTGCACTACTTTTGACCTGAGCCCTATGTTCCCTGGTAAAAAGTAGTGTACTATATAGGGTGTAATTTGGTATGCCATCCAGCACCCAGCAGAGTGGCTACCTGCGTTACCTCTGTCAACCTGCTATTAAGTTGTAAATCCAGCTAGACCCGTAAAGGAATGTCTGCTCATCAGGACCTCCTAGTGAAGGGTCTTCTCCTCTTGTCTCCTGCTCTCATCTCTTATCTCCCCCTCCCATCTCCTCTCCCTCCAGATTAAACATGACTTTCTCCACAGTGTTGACCTCTGGTAGGTAGCAAGGCTGCCTGTAGAGTGTTATGTACGTTGCACTTTAACGTCCCCGTTCTTCTCATTCTGCTGGTAGTGTTTGCTGGCCTGGACAGGAGAATGTAGCAATGTAACGAAGGACCATTTTCCTGACTGGAGGATCTAAAGGTGTCTCTGTAAATGACTGGGCTGACGGTGTCTCTGTAAATGACTGGGCTGACGGTTTCTCTGTAAAGGACTGGGCTGACGGTGTCTCTGTAAATGACTGGGCTGACGGTGTCTCTGTAAATGACTGGGCTGACGGTGTCTCTGTAAATGACTGGGCTGACGGTGTCTCTGTAAAGGACTGGGCTGACGGTGTCTCTGTAAATGACTGGGCTGACGGTGTCTCTGTAAATGACTGGGCTGACGGTGTCTCTGTAAATGACTGGGCTGACGGTGTCTCTGTAAAGGACTGGGCTGACGGTGTCTCTGTAAAGGACTGGGCTGACGGTGTCTCTGTAAAGGACTGGGCTGACGGTGTCTCTGTAAAGGACTGGGCTGACGGTGTCTCTGTAAATGACTGGGCTGACGGTGTCTCTAAATGACTGGGCTGACGGTGTCTCTGTAAATGACTGGGCTGACGGTGTCTCTGTAAAGGACTGGGCTGACGGTGTCTCTGTAAAGGACTGGGCTGACAGTGTCTCTGTAAAGGACTGGGCTGACGGTGTCTCTGTAAAGGGCTGGGCTGACGGTGTCTCTGTAAAGGGCTGGGCTGACGGTGTCTCTGTAAAGGGCTGGGCTGACGGTGTCTGTAAAGGGCTGGGCTGACGGTGTCTCTAAAGGGCTGGGCTGACGGTGTCTCTGTAAAGGGCTGGGCTGACGGTGTCTCTGTAAAGGGCTGGGCTGACGGTGTCTCTGTAAAGGGCTGGGCTGAAGGTTTCTCTGTAAAGGGCTGGGCTGAAGGTTTCTCTGTAAAGGGCTGGGCTGAAGGTTTCTCTGTAAAGGACTGGGCTGAAGGTTTCTCTGTAAAGGGCTGGGCTGAAGGTTTCTCTGTAAATGACTGGGCTGTAGGTTTCTCAGCCCCTATTATGTCCATATACTGTAATTTATGTGTAAAGGGCTGGTCTGAAGGTTTCTCTGTAAAGGACTGGGCTGAAGGTTTCTCTGTAAAGGGCTGGGCTGAAGGTTTCTCTGTAAATGACTGGGCTGTAGGTTTCTCAGCCCCTATTATGTCCATATACTGTAATTTATGTGTAAAGGGCTGGTCTGAAGGTTTCTCTGTAAAGGACTGGGCTGAAGGTTTCTCTGTAAAGGGCTGGGCTGAAGGTTTCTCTGTAAAGGACTGGGCTGTAGGTTTCTCAGCCCCTATTATGTCCATATACTGTAATTTATGTGATTGGTTAAGACTTAATTTTTTCTCCCTAATTTTGTTGTATCCAATTGGTAGTTACAGTCTTGTCTCATCGCTGCAACTCCCGTACGGACTCGGGAGAGGCGAAGGTCGAGAGTCGTGTGTCCTCTGAAACACGACCCAACCAAGCCGCACTGCTTCTTGACACAATGTCCACTTAACCCGGAAGCACAGAGGAAGGAAACACCGTACACCTGGTGACCATGTCAGCGTGCACTGCGCCCGGCCCGCCACAGGAGTCACTAGAGCACGATGGGACAAGGACATCCCTACCGGCCGAACCCTCCCCTAACCCGGGCGACGCTGGGCCGAACCCTCCCCTAACCCAGACGACGCTGGGCCAAACCCTCCCCTAACACAGACGACGCTGGGCCAAACCCTCCTCTAACCCGGACAACACTGGGCCAAACCCTCCCCTTACCCAGACGACGCTGGGCCAAACCCTCCCCTAACCCAGACGACGCTGGGCCAAACCCTCCTCTAACCCGGACACCGCTGGGCCAAACCCTCCCCTAACCCAGACGACGCTGGGCCAAACCCTCCCCTAACCCAGACGACGCTGGGCCAAACCCTCCCCTAACCCGGACGACGCTGGGCCAAACCCTCCCCTAACCCAGACGACGCTGGGCCAAACCCTCCCCTAACCAGACGACGCTGGGCCAAACCCTCCCCTAACCCAGACGACGCTGGGCCAACTCTGAGCCGCCTCATGGGTCTCCCGGTCGCGGCCGGCTGCAACAGAGCCTGGACTCGAACCAGGATCTCTAGTGGCACAGCAACACTGTGATGCAGAACCTTAGACCACGGCACCACTAGAGGGAGGACGGTTAAGACCAATCTGACTTCTGAATAAATGTAGGCTTGACCAAACAAAGGGGGTGAATACTGATGCAACTTTTTTTCCCATTTTTTTTCATTTTTTTATATAGGTTTAGTAAAAAAGAAAAACAAGTTGTTTTCACTTTGACATTCTGGAGTATTTTGTGTTGATCAATGACCAAAAATGTAATATATTTCAATTCCCACTTTGTAATGCAACAAAATGTGGATGAAGTTCAAGGGGTTGAAGACTTTCTATAGGTACTGTAGTGTGTGTGTGTGTGTGTGTGTGTGTGTGTGTGTGTGTGTATATGCGCCTGCTTTCATGTGAGTGTGTATTTGTCATGTCTGTGTGGGTGTCCGGCTGTGCTGAATCCGGCTACTGGTTACTATCAGTACAAGGCAGTTATGGCTCCGGGGCCATTTATAAAGTTTCTGTGTGTAGCTGCCAGACACGGTCACCTTCCACCTCCCCTTTATAATCCTGGAGCTCTGGCGTGGGCTGTGCTGAGCCACGGGTCGCCAAGATTTAATTTATTTCCTGTTAGTGTGGTTGTGGAGGATTGGATTGGATAGGAGATGGGATTGAACCAGCCAAGCGACCCTCCTGGTGTTCGGTATTACCTCAGCTGATGTATGATATGAGGAACACATTGAATTTGAGCTCCGTCTCTCTCGCACGCTCTTACTCTCCTCCGTCTCTCGCTCTCCTCCAGCTCCACTGTCACACCTCAGCGTGTCCGATATGTCATATTCTGAGGCCGACTACTGGCAGACCACACCATCAGACAGACAGCAAGTATCATTTGAGATATCCTCAAGAGTTGTGGGATCGAATGACCCCACGAGGATCATTTCATTCCACGGTGATGACAAATGAAGACGCTGGGTAGAGGTTAAAGGGGTTAGGGTGTATAAGAAACACCATTTTGTTATGAGGCGACATTGCTTTGGATAACAAGGACACCGACTAGAAGAAGTGAATTAATGAATAGTCATAAACATTTCATATCAGTAAGAAAGACCTTTTTGTTGTTTTCTATTTGAGAAAAGTCAAGTGAATGTCACTTCTACAGTGTCGGTCAAAACCACCAAATGGGGTGCGTCCCAAATGCCACTTTAGTCATACGTTGGATTTCCGTCACTGTGACGTCACGCCATTTTGTTATGGACGTTCTCAAGCCGATGCCCAGAAGTCGTGATAAGCCCAGTCATTTTGTTATGGACGTTCTCAAGTCGATGCCAAGAAGTCGTGATAAGCCCAGTCATTTTGTTATGGACGTTCTCAAGCCGATTCCCAGAAGTCGTGATAAGCCCAGTCATTTTGTTATGGACGTTCTCAAGCCGATGCCCAGAAGTCGTGATAAGCCCAGTCATTTTGTTATGGACGTTCTCAAGCCGATGCCCAGAAGTCGTGATAAGCCCAGTCATTTTGTTATGGACGTTCTCAAGTCGATGCCCAGAAGTCGTGATAAACCCAGTAATTTTGTTATGGACGTTTTCAAGTCGATGCCCAGAAGTCGTGATAAGCCCAGTCATTTTGTTATGGACGTTTTCAAGTCGATGCCCAGAAGTCGTGATAAGCCCAGTCATTTTGTTATGGACGTTCTCAAGTCGATGCCCAGAAGTCGTGATAAGCCCAGTCATTTTGTTATGGACGTTCTCAAGCCGATGCCAAGTCATTTTGTACGATGACATTGTTAAATGTAGGCAAATATTTAGCCGCAAACAACTTTACCATTTATCATGTCGTTTAACCTTGACTTAAGCAGATGGTAATTTTGTCATTCGCTAGAAAAGTTTGTCAAAAAATTGGCTAGCAAGGCTTAATGTTAACTAGCTAAAATCCAGTGGTCTAATCGCAATCTTAACTGGCTAAGTCGAAAGTCAGTCTGGAGACATCAAAATGACAAGTGTTTTCCTACTAATTACACTGCATGGACAAAAGTATGTCGCTCCACAGTCATGGGCATTAATATGGAGTTGGTCCCCCTTTGCTGCTGTAACAGCCTCCACTCTTCTGGGAAGGCTTTCCACTAGATGTTGGAACATTGCTGCAGGGACTTGCTTCCATTCAGACACGAACGTTAGTAAGGTCGGGTACTGATGTTGGGCGATTTAGGCCTGGCTCGCAGTCGGCGTTCCAATTAAACCCTAAGGTGTTCGATGAGGTTGAGGTCCGGGCTCTGTGCAGGCCAGTTAACTTCTTCCACACCGATCTCGACAAACAATGTCATGCTGAAACAGGAAAGGGCCATCCCCAAACTGTTGCCACAAAGTTGGAAGCACAGAATCATCTAGAATGTCTTTGTATGCTGTAGCGTTAAGATGTCCCTTCGCTGGAACTACGTGGCCGAGCCTGAACCATGAAAAACAGCCCCAGACCACATACTTTTGACCATGCAGTGTATTCGCCTACTTTTTAGATTTATTTTGTATTTCCAAGCCAATGTAATGGACTTTTGATGAAATCATCATCGGTGCCGATTTTGACAATTCATTGAGTATAATGCTCAGTAGGACATCAGTCCTGAAACTAATGCTCAAAACATTATTGTGATTTTAAATGTGCAGCCAATGAATAGTATTCCTTTTTATTGTGCGTTACTATGACCCAGAGCCCCTATAAAGGTAATGGTGCCATTCTGGATGCACACAGGGCTGTCAGGACTCCGCAACAGCAGGCGGCCTTGAGAGAAAGGGTATAGTTATTATTTATCATTCTTGAATGTGAATGAAAAGGGAAAATAAATCTTTTTACTCTGGTGGCACAAAGGAGAGACAGTAATTACAAAGTTGTGGATGAGACTAGGCCGTTGTCATGGGCGGGGAGAATGACAAAGTTAATGGACTTGTTTTGGAAGGCAACTGAGAATGAGAGACCAGATTGGAAAATTACTTTTCAAGGCTCGCTCGCTCTCTTTCTCTCTCGCTCTTCTCTCGCTCTTGTCTCTCTCTCTCTTTCTCTCTCTCTCTCTTTCTCTCTCTCTCTCTCTCTCTCTCTTTCTCTCTCTCTCTTTCTCTCTCTTCTCTCTCTCTCAGATAAGTTTTTTTTTTCTTTCTAAAAGATGACCCACTGACTTGAGTAGTTTATTTACTTATCCATTTTAATGAGTGGGTAAAGATGTTGACCTGAGAGCATAGTACCCGTTAGGATTAATACTGCCTGTCTAGACTCACACACACACCATGTTTTTACTATCCTTGTGGGGACCTAAAATGTATTTACATTCCTATTTTCTATAACTCCTGACCCTAAACCGAACCCCAAAGCTTACAGCCTTTTTGTCCCCACGAGGGATCATTTTTCTTGTTTTTGTGTATTACTATCCTTGTGGGTACCGTAAATCCACACGAGCCTATTCCCTTTTTCATCAGGGACTGCTCTGCTCTAAATACAAATGAATTTGTCAATCGGGGGCCATTTGCTTTTTTTTCTTAGTATGACCGCTGGAATTAATAACAAATGTGTTTTTAAAGTCGATTTGAAGATTTCAGACAGGCAATTTGCATCCGAGGTATTATCCCGTTTGATGTAGCAGAAGAGCTGACTGGAAGCAAATGACAAGCCACTGACCTTTTGGCGCTTAGTGAAAAATGGGGAATAATTCGCTCAGATGTGTTTTACATTTCAATGTTGGTCATTTAGCAGACGCTCTTATCCAGAGCCACAAACGGAAAAACAAATAGGGTTAAACTGCCTTGCTCGAAGAGAATATCGACAGATTTTTTCACCTGGTCTGCTCAGGATTCTAACCAGCGACCTTTTGGTTACTGGAAAAGTTTAGAATAATTACGTGGCGTTACTTTAGATTGTAAACTGTCATGATCAAAACATATAGGCTCAATGGTTGTAAAGATGGGGGGGGGGTCTGTTCGTAATAGATGCTCCACGTTCCAAAGCATGTTCTGCAGGCTCTAGTTTCATCTTGATTATTGTCCGGTCCAGTGCTGCAGGGAAACACCTAGTTCAGCTGCAGCCGGTCCAGAACAGAGCGGTACGTCTTGCTCTTCATTGTAATCAGAGGGCTGATATAAATACTATGCATGCCAGTCTCTCTCTTGGATCAGAGTTGAGGAGAGACTGACTGCATCACTTCTTATTTTAAATAAAACTGTTGAAATACCCCAAATTGTTTGCATAGCTCACAGCTCTGACACACACACACTTAACCCCACTAGACATGCCACCAGGGGTCTTTTCACAGGCCCCAAATTCAAGAAAGTGTACAGTATTATATATTAATTATTGCATGGGACTTCCATCTCCTATTGCGCAAATCAACAGCAAACTTTGTTTCAGAAAACAGAAAGCAACACCTCCCCTATTTGACCCAGATAGTTTTGTGTATGTATTGATATGTAGGCTACTTGTGCCTTTTAAAATATATATATATATGTAGTTCTGTTCTTGTCTGTTAATGTTCTGTTTCATGTTCTGTGTTATGTCATGTTTCATGTTCTGTATTATGTCATGTTTCATGTTCTGTGTGGACCCCAGGAAGAGTAGCTGCTGCTTTTGTAACAGCTAACAGGGATCCTAATAACATACCCAATACTGGCCCAGCGCTGTGTGTGTGCTGGACTAAAGTGCCTATTCAGAGAGGCGGGGCGTGGCGTCTGGGGCGTGGCGTCTGGGGCGTGGCGTCTGGGGCGTACAGGCGGGGCGTGGCGTCTGGGACGGACCCCTCGAGTTCACTTTCCTCCTTTCCCTAATTCACTCACTGTCCCATCTCCCAAGCTGAATGTGTTTCCATGAACAGGCCATTACTGTCTGCATATTGGAAAAAGTTAACTAAATAAATATTGTATTTTGGTTTGAGGGAGATGCATAGCTCAATAATGATTAAGCGTTAACTGAGTTAGGTCTGTTCGCTGTGTGTGGTAAGGCAGGTTTGATGTTGAAGTGTCCTCCACCCTAGTGTCCTCCACGGTAGTGTCCTCCACCCTAGTGTCCTCCACGGTAGTGTCCTTGTGTGTGGTCTATTTATATGGCTCTATGGTGACTGTGTTAATATCCCATGTAGTGTTGTTACGGAACCAACATTTCACTAACGATACCATACCAGGCCAAGTATCACCATGCCGAGTAGTATACTGTATTGTTAGTGAAGTGTTGGTATGGTAACAACACTAATAGGTATGGGACAGGGGATGTTACTGCTGTCAACACACTGAGTACTCCTGTCAGCCATGTTACTGCTGTCAACACGCTGAGTACTCCTGTCAGCCATGTTACTGCTGTCAACACACTGAGTACTCCTGTCAGCCATGTTACTGCTGTCAACACACTGAGTACTCCTGTCGGCCATGTTACTGCTGTCAACACACTGAGTACTCCTGTCAGCCATGTTACTGCTGTCAACACACTGAGTACTCCTGTCAGCCATGTTACTGCTGTCAACACACTGAGTACTCCTGTCGGCCATGTTACTGCTGTCAACACACTGAGTACTCCTGTCAGCCATGTTACTGCGGTCAACACACTGAGTACTCCTGTCAGCCATGTTACTGCTGTCAACACGCTGAGTACTCCTGTCGGCCATGTTACTGCTGTCAACACACTGAGTACTCCTGTCCGCCATGTTACTGCTGTCAACACACTGAGTACTCCTGTCGGCCATGTTACAGCTGTCAACACACTGAGTACTCCTGTCAGCCATGTTACTGCTGTCAACACACTGAGTGCTCCTGTCGGCCATGTTACTGCTGTCAACACACTGAGTACTGCAGTCAACACACTGAGTACTCCTGTCAGCCATGTTACTGCTGTCAACACACTGAGTACTCCTGTCAGCCATGTTACTGCTGTCAACACACTGAGTACTCCTGTCAGCCATGTTACTGCTGTCAACACACTGAGTACTCCTGTCAGCCATGTTACTGCTGTCAACACACTGAGTACTCCTGTCCGCCATGTTACTGCTGTCAACACACTGAGTACTCCTGTCCGCCATGTTACTGCTGTCAACACACTGAGTACTCCTGTCGGCCATGTTACTGCTGTCAACACACTGAGTGCTCCTGTCGGCCATGTTACAGCTGTCAACACACTGAGTACTCCTGTCAGCCATGTTACTGCTGTCAACACACTGAGTGCTCCTGTCGGCCATGTTACTGCTGTCAACACACTGAGTACTGCAGTCAACACACTGAGTACTCCTGTCAGCCATGTTACTGCTGTCAACACACTGAGTACTCCTGTCAGCCATGTTACTGCTGTCAACACACTGAGTACTCCTGTCAGCCATGTTACTGCTGTCAACACACTGAGTACTCCTGTCAGCCATGTTACTGCTGTCAACACACTGAGTACTCCTGTCGGCCATGTTACTGCTGTCAACACACTGAGTGCTCCTGTCGGCCATGTTACTGCTGTCAACACACTGAGTACTCCTGTCAGCCATGTTACTGCTGTCAACACACTGAGTACTCCTGTCCGCCATGTTACTGCTGTCAACACACTGAGTACTCCTGTCAGCCATGTTACTGCTGTCAACACACTGAGTACTCCTGTCGGCCATGTTACTGCTGTCAACACACTGAGTACTCCTGTCGGCCATGTTACTGCTGTCAACACACTGAGTACTCCTGTCGGCCATGTTACTGCTGTCAACACACTGAGTGCTCCTGTCGGCCATGTTACTGCTGTCAACACACTGAGTACTGCAGTCAACACACTGAGTACTCCTGTCAGCCATGTTACTGCGGTCAACACACTGAGTACTCCTGTCAGCCATGTTACTGCTGTCAACACACGGAGTACTCCTGTTGGCCATGTTACTGCTGTCAACACACTGAGTACTCCTGTCAGACCAGCCATATAAGTGCATCCCCAATGACACCCGTTTCCTATATAGTGCACTACTTTTCACCAGACCCCTGTTGGAGCCCTGCCTGTTGGGAGCTGTGTTGGGAGCCCCCCCTGTTGGGAGCCCTGTTGGGAGCCCTGTTGGGAGCTGTGTTGGGAGCCCTGTTGGGAGCCCTGTTGGGAGCTGTGTTGGGAGCCCCCCCTGTTGGGAGCCCTGTTGGGAGCTGTGTTGGGAGCCCTGTTGGGAGCTGTGTTGGGAGCCCCCCCCCCTGTTGGGAGCCCTGTTGGGAGCTGTGTTGGGAGCCCCCCCCCCTGTTGGGAGCCCTGTTGGGAGCTGTGTTGGGAGCCCTGTTGGGAGCTGTGTTGGGAGCCCCCCCTGTTGGGAGCCCCCCCTGTTGGGAGCTGTGTTGGGAGCCCCCCCCTGTTGGGAGCTGTGTTGGGAGCTGTGTTGGGAGCCCCCCCTGTTGGGAGCTGTGTTGGGAGCCCCCCCTGTTGGGAGCTGTGTTGGGAGCCTCCCCCTGTTGGGAGCCCTGGTCAACAGTAGTACACATTGAATGTAACTTCACTCAGTGTTTAATAGAATGGCTGATTTTTGCTGTGACATGTTAGCAGGTTGTCAGCTAGCTGGGTAACATGACTGAACAACGTCGTTTATCAAACCCAATAAGTAGCGACCCGGGATTAGATTAAAACGATCCACGACATGGTTTGTGAAATTATATGTAAAGAGGTGAGGAGAATCTATCTCTGGTATTATGAGTCATATATTTTTTAATGTTCCCATTTAGGCTAGAGACAAGCTGTTTTCTCTGCTGTAAAGATGCCTGTTAAGCTCTCCTCAATTTCCCCTCTGGCAATCAGAGGCTGCGTGACAGCGAACTTGTGGTCTGCTCAGACTGGCCTGTATCCATGGTTATAACAGGCGATGAAATGACTTGGTGTTGCTCCCATGTAGCAAATGTACCAATGTAACAGAGGACTCATCATGGTCTGTACCCCCCCCCCCACCCCCATCACAGATACATGATAGTTTAGAAACATGACGGGGGAATATTGTGCATGAGGAGAGGACTGAGAGGAGCAGGTGGGTGAAGGAGGGTCACATGACATCGATGTGGATATTAGTGGACCGACTCATACAGGTGGGTGAAGGAGGGTCACATGACATCGATGTGGATATTATTGGACCGATACTAGTGACTGTTGCTCAAATTCAACCGAATTTATGAACGAAAAAAAGACTTTCTAGACATTTTGTAACAGGCTCCAGCGGGTTCTTTTAGATCGGCAGAACAGTTTGGTCGTAGGAAATGGCGCGATGGGATTCTAAACTGTTGGCATCATGACATTTTGGTACCGTGATATTACTGTGGTACCTGTAAACCATGCAACACTACTAGCTAGCCAATGACTCAGTAGGGGAGCAGCCACGTCCCCGGTCCTTTAGCTAGCCAATGACTCGGTAGGAGAGCAGCGACGTCCCCGGTCCTTTAGCTAGCCAATGACTCAGTAGGAGAGCAGCCACGTCCCCGGTCCTTTAGCTAGCCAATGACTCAGTAGGAGAGCAGCGACGTCCCCGGTCCTTTAGCTAGCCAATGACTCGGTAGGAGAGCAGCCACGTCCCCGGTCCTTTAGCTAGCCAATGACTCGGTCGGAGAGCAGCGACGTCCCCGGTCCTTTAGCTAGCCAATGACTCGGTAGGAGAGCAGCGACGTCCCCGGTCCTTTAGCTAGCCAATGACTCGGTAGGAGAGCAGCGACGTCCCCGGTCCTTTAGCTAGCCAATGACTCGGTAGGGGAGCAGCGACGTCCCCGGTCCTTTAGCTAGCCAATGACTCAGTAGGAGAGCAGCGACGTTCCCGGTCCTTTAGCTAGCCAATGACTCAGTAGGAGAGCAGCGACGTCACCGGTCCTTTAGCTAGCCAATGACTCAGTAGGAGAGCAGCGACGTCCCCGGTCCTTTAGCTAGCCAATGACTCGGTAGGAGAGCAGCGACGTCCCCGGTCCTTTAGCTAGCCAATGACTCGGTAGGAGAGCAGCCACGTCCCCGGTCCTTTAGCTAGCCAATGACTCGGTAGGAGAGCAGCGACGTCCCCGGTCCTTTAGCTAGCCAATGACTCAGTAGGAGAGCAGCCACGTCCCCGGTCCTTTAGCTAGCCAATGACTCAGTAGGGGAGCAGCGACGTCCCCGGTCCTTTAGCTAGCCAATGACTCAGTAGGGGAGCAGCGACGTCCCCGGTCCTTTAGCTAGCCAATGACTCAGTAGGAGAGCAGCCACGTCCCCGGTCCTTTAGCTAGCCAATGACTCGGTAGGAGAGCAGCCACGTCCCCGGTCCTTTAGCTAGCCAATGACTCAGTAGGGGAGCAGCCACGTCCCCGGTCCTTTAGCTAGCCAATGACTCGGTAGGGGAGCAGCGACGTCCCCGGTCCTTTAGCTAGCCAATGACTCGGTAGGGGAGCAGCGACGTCCCCGGTCCTTTAGCTAGCCAATGACTCAGTAGGGGAGCAGCGACGTCACCGGTCCTTTAGCTAGAAACATTTTGTCAATACTTCCCAGAAAGGCTGCTGGTCGATGAGAATGTGTCCGACTAGGAGAGAAATGCTTTAACTAATTGTGTGCATCCATCCATCCCTCTTTCTCTGCCATCCTTTCTTCCCCCGGATAACCAGATCTCTCTCTCACACACACACACACACACACACACAAACATACACACACACACACACACCTCTCAGAGGAAATATCACTAATGATAGGCAGCACATCCATCATTGTCAGAGAGGCGGCCCCAGAGGTAAAGGCTGCACGGCGACAGTAACCATGATGCTACGGGGAGTGAGTGTGTCTGGTTCATTCTGCTTCACCAGCTAGCCAGGCAGCCGCACTGCAGCGCAACACAGCATCCCATACTGCACCCTATTGTCCATAGGACTCTGGTCTGCAGTAGTGCACTATATAGGGCTCTGGTCTGCAGTAGTGCACTATATAGGGCTCTGGTCTGCAGAAGTGCACTATATAGGGCTCTGGTCTGCAGTAGTGCACTATATAGGGCTCTGGTCTGCAGTAGTGCACTATATAGGGCTCTGGTCTGCAGTAGTGCACTATATAGGGCTCTGCCCTACCTTGCTCTGTGGAAGAAACGAGGGTCTGGCGTACCGTGAAGTGAGGCTCATCTGGTGTGAAATCATTTTTATCCTCATTTTTCAGCCGCTCCCTCTGTGTTTCTGTGCTGTGTTCCTGATAGAAGAGCTGCAGTCAGCTAGGCAGTAAAACACACTGCAGCCTCCTCTGAAACATTTATATTACCACTGTCTTGTTAATCCTCACCCTGTCTGGCATCCTTTTATCACACACACACACACACACACACACACACACACACACACACACACACACACACACACACACACACACGTCTCTCAGCCAGTCAGAGCTAGCGGAGCTAAGGAAACACCTTTACACGGTGTGGAGTGTGAGGGCAATCGCCTTGAACGAACCAATGAAAGCAGCCACCATTCATTTCTGCTTGGAGCTTGATCCGTTTTAATTAATGATGAGCATTTAAGTGGGATGAATAGATAGATGGAGAGTGTGTGACTTTGTGGTTGGTGCTTTTAACTCTGTGTGTGTGTGTGTGTGAGAGCAATGTCAGCAGAATCTAGAGTGTTCTTGGCGGGGAAACGGGCAGCTGCTCTGCTGTAAAACCTTGAGGTTTGTACAACGTTGATGTAACGTTGAGGTCCGGGATTTTAATTGGCCCGAATTAAGAAGTCAGGTTTCTGACCTTGGTGTGTTTGTTCCCTCTGACAGCGGAGAGGAGTTCACTGTCCCCTGCAACCCTACTAACACACACACACACACACACACACACACACACACACACACACACACACACACACACACACACACACACACACACACACACCAGTCTGTATGGTCAGGTTTCAGTCCATCCTTATCAGTAAATTAGTGCTGTTGATTTCCCTTCTCTAACGAGGGGGGGGGGGCAGAGTGTTTGTGCCGCCTTGTGCCAACGAGTGATGTCACCTTTTAGCCATCTGCTGTCTTCCTGATGTCTTTACAGCGTGATGGAGTGGTAAACATCCATCGGGCCAGGCTCGGCTGGGGTCAGCGTCGGCTATCGGGCCAGGCTCGGACTTGGCGCAGCGTGGGCTGTTCAATGGGAAGTTATGAATATGACAGGCAGGTGAGCTGGGTTGGACTGGACTAAGGCGAGAGCAAAAGATTGGACTGGACTGAGGACGATGCAAAATATTGGACTGGGCAGGGCTAGGGATAAGGGGCTGGAGATAGGCTACTCCAATCTGCTGGTTTGGGCTGGGGAGAGGACACAGTGACTGGGTTAGATTGATGTTAGGGGGAGAGGACACAGGGACTGGGTTAGATTGATGTTAGGGGGAGAGGACACAGTGACTGTGTTAGATTGATGTTAGGGGGAGAGGACACAGTGACTGTGTTAGATTGATGTTAGGGAGAGAGGACACAGTGACTGGGTTAGATTGATGTTAGGGGGAGAGGACACAGTGACTGGGTTAGATTGATGTTAGGGGGAGAGGACACAGTGACTGGGTTAGATTGATGTTAGGGGGAGAGGACACAGTGACTGGGTTTGATGTTAGGGGGAGAGGACACAGTGACTGGGTTTGATGTTAGGGGGAGAGGACACAGTGACTGGGTTTGATGTTAGGGGGAGAGGACACAGTGACTGGGATTGATGTTAGGGGGAGAGGACACAGTGACTGGGTTAGATTGATGTTAGGGAGGATACCTGCTGTGGCTGTCTGAACAGGGACTGGGTTAGATTGATGTTAGGGAGGATACCTGCTGTGACTGTCTGAACAGGGACTGGGTTAGATTGATGTTAGGGGGGATACCTGCTGTGGCTGTCTGAACAGGGACTGGGTTAGATTGATGTTAGGGGGGATACCTGCTGTGGCTGTCTGAACAGGGACTGGGTTAGATTGATGTTAGGGGGGATACCTGCTGTGGCTGTCTGAACAGGGACTGGGTTAGATTGATGTTAGGGGGGATACCTGCTGTGGCTGTCTGAACAGTGACTGGGTTAGATTGATGTTAGGGAGGATACCTGCTGTGGCTGTCTGAACAGGGACTGGGTTAGATTGATGTTAGGGAGGATACCTGCTGTGACTGTCTGAACAGGGACTGGGTTAGATTGATGTTAGGGAGGATACCTGCTGTGGCTGTCTGAACAGGGACTGGGTTAGATTGATGTTAGGGAGGGTACCTGCTGTGACTGTCTGAACAGGGACTGGGTTAGATTGATGTTAGGGAGGGTACCTGCTGTGACTGTCTGAACAGGGACTGGGTTAGATTGATGTTAGGGAGGGTACCTGCTGTGACTGTCTGAACAGGGACTGGGTTAGATTGATGTTAGGGAGGGTACCTGCTGTGACTGTCTGAACAGGGACTGGGTTAGATTGATGTTAGGGAGGGTACCTGCTGTGACTGTCTGAACAGGGACTGGGTTAGATTGATGTTAGGGAGGGTACCTGCTGTGGCTGTCTGAACAGGGACTGGGTTAGATTGATGTTAGGGAGGGTACCTGCTGTGACTGTCTGAACAGGGACTGGGTTAGATTGATGTTAGGGAGGGTACCTGCTGTGACTGTCTGAACAGGGACTGGGTTAGATTGATGTTAGGGAGGGTACCTGCTGTGACTGTCTGAACAGGGACTGGGTTAGATTGATGTTAGGGAGGGTACCTGCTGTGGCTGTCTGAACAGGGACTGGGTTAGATTGATGTTAGGGAGGATACCTGCTGTGGCTGTCTGAACAGGGACTGGGTTAGATTGATGTTAGGGAGGATACCTGCTGTGGCTGTCTGAACAGGGACTGGGTTAGATTGATGTTAGGGAGGATACCTGCTGTGGCTGTCTGAACAGGGACTGGGTTAGATTGATGTTAGGGAGGATACCTGCTGTGACTGCCTCTCTCCCCCTGGCCTCTCTCCCCCTGGCCTCTCTCCCCCTGGCCTCTCTCCCCCTGGCCTCTCTCCCCCTGGCCTCTCTCCCCCTGGCCTCTCTCCCCCTGGCCTCTCTCTCTCTCCCCCTGGTCTCTCTCTCTCTCCCCCTGGCCTCTCCCCCCCCCCCCCCCCCATTGTTCCTTTGTGGGAGGCATGTAGGATCAGAATAAGGGTTTTGTGTAGCTGTCTGAAGAGTATTATTGAGAATCATTAGTATTCTACATGTTACGTGGATGGTTATCTCTGTGTCGGCAGACATTTTGTTCTGTTTCTGAGCTAAAATCCTGCAAGTTCACAGTTTAGCATATCTCTAGCATAATCATTTGGTGAGGGGGCAACATGACGTTTTGGTTTGTCCCTCAGTCCCGTCAGTCGTTCCACTTGGTCATCAAAATGCGCCCAGAAAGTATGTCGGACAGAGAGGAGAGGCAAAGCGAGGGTCTTTACTCCGCATAAAATAAGCCCACGAAACGAGGAATTTTTGTATGGAGGTCAGTGAATGTCGTATTTGGCCAACAAAAAATACAATTGATAATTTGCTACGTGCGGCTTATTTGATTGAATATGAGTTTTGTTATTGGTGGGTGTGTGTCTCTGTTTGTGTGTGTGCGTCTCTCTGTGTTGTGTGTGTCTCTGTTCATGTTCGTGCGTCTCTCTCTCTGTGTTCGTGCGTCTCTCTCTCTCTGTGTTCGCGCGTCTCTCTCTCTGTGTTCGCGCGTCTCTCTCTCTCTGTTCGTGCGTCTCTCAATCCTCGGCTGACACACGATCATGAAGATAAACTGTTGAGGGACGTTGGACCTGATCCACCACAGCAGACATTAGAAATGAATGATTATTCATGATGAACATCACCAGACATGCGACTCTGTTTATTAATTATGAGTTAAATCCCAGTATAATGTAGGTTATCTCGTTGTTTTTCCTCGTCTCCCTCCTGACTCGTACTGAACGCCTCCCACTGCTTCTGTTAGAACAGCACTTTATAACACGTCTACAGTCAGGATTAACCTCCGGAGGCCCACCAACATTTAAAAAATATATTTTATAAATCTGCTTTTGATAATAATATAGTTTATAACAAAGCCGCCTGCCTTAAACAGAATAGGGATGTTCAGAGAATGTATTTTTAATGTTTAGGGGTGAAAGGCGAGGAAAGCGGTGCTTGAAGATGGAGAGAGAAGGGAGGGGGAGGAGAACGAGAGTTTGAGTTGTTGTTTAAGACGCCTGGTTTGTAGTTGGTGACACATTCTGGGTGGGGTGGAAATCACTCTGATATAAGGAAGTGGAGGGTAGTCTGTTTTTGCCCAATAAACACCTGAAACAAGACTCGGGCAAAATTGTCAAACGTTTTATGGCAAAGTCTGTTCATCAGAAGATATTTCCCCTCTGCAGAATTCCCAAAAAGCGGTCGAACATCTTTTCCCTTAATGTCTCTCACTGTTTCTCCAAAACCAGAGGAGGCAATTCATTCCATCAATCAGCTATGACTTCCCTCCAAGTCTGCAGTGTTTATTCTTGTCCTTTCTTCTCTCCCGAGACGAGGCCTGTGAATGTTGTTGTTACGTCAACGTCAACGTCAGCGCCGCGGTGACACAGTTCCTCTTCTTTTCAACGGGTGTTTCCTCTGGTCACTAGACTGTCAACACACACGCGCACACACACACACACACACTCTCCAGATGTTTAGCGAGGGGAGGCCTTGATGTCAGAGAATGTGGATGTGGGCGATATTGTATAGAGATAGACAGTGGTTTGTGTCATTACTGTGTGTTGTTTCTTTATAAAGGTGGATGAGGTAAAGAGATGGGACTATCGTCTACATCCATGTAATGTGAGGAGAAAGTATGTGAGCAGGGAGGAGACGGGGCCAGGTGTGTGTGAGAGAGCAGGGAGGAGACAGGGCCAGGTGTGTGAGAGTGCAGGGAGGAGGCGGGGCCAGGTGTGTGTGAGCGCAGGGAGGAGACAGGGCCAGGTGTGTGAGAGTGCAGGGAGGAGGCGGGGCCAGGTGTGTGTGAGAGTGCAGGGAGGAGGCGGGGCCAGGTGTGTGTGAGAGTGCAGGGAGGAGGCGGGGCCAGGTGTGTGTGAGCGCAGGGAGGAGACGTGGCCAGGTGTGTGTGAGAGAGCGGGGAGGAGACGGGGCCAGGTGTGTGTGAGAGCGCAGGGAGGAGACGGGGCCAGGTGTGTGTGAGAGAGCAGGGAGGAGACGGGGCCAGGTGTGTGTGAGAGAGCAGGGAGGAGACGGGGCCAGGTGTGTGTGAGAGCGCAGGGAGGAGACGGGACCAGGTGTGTGTGAGAGCGCAGGGAGGAGACGGGACCAGGTGTGTGTGAGAGCGCGGGGAGGAGACGGGGCCAGGTGTGTGTGAGAGCGCGGGGAGGAGACGGGGCCAGGTGTGTGTGAGAGCGCGCGGGGAGGAGACGGGGCCAGCTGTGTGTGAGAGCGCGGGGAGGAGACGGGGCCAGGTGTGTGTGAGAGCAGGGAGGAGACGGGGCCAGGTGTGTGTGAGAGCGGGGAGGAGACGGGGCCAGGTGTGTGTGAGAGAGCAGGGAGGAGACGGGGCCAGGTGTGTGTGAGAGAGCAGGGAGGAGACGGGGCCAGGTGTGTGTGAGAGCGCAGGGAGGAGACGGGGCCAGGTGTGTGTGAGAGGCACTGCAAGGCTTCACAAGGTGGTCTGGTTCTCTAAGCTCGTCATGTGTTTACACACACACACACACACGTGTAAAGTAATGCCGTGTGCTTCAGCTTAATATCACTGAAACATTAGATGCCAGATTCATCAAACTCAGTTCCCGTTTTGCACAACACCTTCTAAAACATGCTCACTGACTAAATGACTGGTTTCCTGTTTTTTACAGAGACAGCCATCGCCTGTTTTTAAAAGGTGAAGTTTGTACATTTGATTTACTCATTACTTTTTATGAATTGTGCGTCTTCGTCCCAAATGGCCCTATTGTCAAAAGTAGGGCACTATATAGGCAATAGGGTGACATTTACGTCACAGTGGAAGTCTTATGGATCAGATTGCATCAACATTACACCGTGCACACATCGGCCTTATCTCCTATCTGGTTATTTGAATAGTGTGATTGCAGTAAGTATCTACGGGAGGTTGAGGAACGCTCACCTTGTTGTCTTTGTGTGTTTAGTGTGACCATTAGGGAAATATCAGCTCAATAAGAGACACTTTCCCCCCCTACCTGTCCTTGAGCAGGGGGGGGGGGGTGTGTGTGTGAGAGAGAGAGAGAGAGCAGGGGGAGATGCACGGTGATTGAAGGATGATGGTCTGGAGTCAGTCTGTTGTGTACTAGATAGAGGTAGGATACCCTCTACTCCTACTAGGAGTCAGTCAGTCTGTTGTGTAATAGATAGAGGTAGGAGACCCTCTACTCCTACTAGGAGCCAGTCTGTCTGTTGTGTAATAGATAGAGGTAGGAGACCCTCTACTCCTACTAGGAGCCAGTCTGTCTGTTGTGTAATAGATAGAGGTAGGATACCCTCTACTCCTACTAGGAGCCAGTCTGTCTGTTGTGTAATAGATAGAGGTAGGATACCCTCTACTCCTACTAGGAGCCAGTCTGTCTGTTGTGTAATAGATAGAGGTAGGAGACCCTCTACTCCTACTAGGAGCCAGTCTGTCTGTTGTGTAATAGATAGAGGTAGGAGACCCTCTACTCCTACTAGGAGTCAGTCTGTCTGTTGTGTAATAGATAGAGGTAGGATACCCTCTACTCCTACTAGGAGCCAGTCTGTCTGTTGTAATAGATAGAGGTAGGAGACCCTCTACTCCTACTAGGAGCCAGTCTGTCTGTTGTGTAATAGATAGAGGTAGGATACCCTCTACTCCTACTAGGAGCCAGTCTGTTGTGTAATAGATAGAGGTAGGATACCCTCTACTCCTACTAGGAGCCAGTCTGTTGTGTAATAGATAGAGGTAGGATACCCTCTACTCCTACTAGGAGCCAGTCTGTTGTGTAATAGATAGAGGTAGGATACCCTCTACTCCTACTAGGAGTCAGTCTGTCTGTTGTGGAACCCAAAGGCCTCTTGTCTCTACTTGTTTTTTTCTTCTTGTGATTTTCATCTTTTATGTTTTTGTCCTCATTTCAAAATATCTTCGCTTTTTTTCGCTATTTCCTCCTCACTCAGCAGTGAGACGTGGTGTGCTTTGCTGACAGGCGGCGTGTTCTGTTATTAGAGGGGAATCGAGGCGTGTTGTTGTGGTTGGGACATGTTGTGGACAACGTTCATAAGAAATACTCGGACGTTAAGAGGTTAGACCCAGTCGTGTATCGACAGTTTGTTTTGACTAACAGTTCAGAGGAGATCCTGGGAACCACATGACAAACTGTTACAGAACAGCTTTTTTTAAAGACCAAGACACACTAACTCTCACCTCCTACTCATAAAACTCTTTATATTTTAATTATTCAGACTCTTCCGTTCTGTCGACGGCGTTTTAATATCAGTGTTATTGGGCTGTGGATCGTCAGTGTGAGCAGAATCTTGATTTTGGGCTGGAACAGCGAAGAGAGACGAAGATGAGGGAGCGTATTGCTCCTGTGGGGGAACTAACCCGGAGAGGGAAGTCAGGCATAACCTCCATCATGTTATAAACGGGTACAACGTTCAACTCCATGCATATTGAATGGGGTTTTAGTTCTCTCTCACTGCCGCTTTTGTCAGAACTGTGTTTTACCCTCATTTTGCTTTTTCTCAAGACATTACAGAGAAAACCCCTTGGTTACTGCTAATGTTTACACTAAATGCTTCTGGCGGAGAGGGAGAATCTCTGTGTGTGTGTGTGTGTGAGAGAGCTATTTCTGTGTCCAGTCACAGTGCTGACGGTGGGATCCAGTCTGCCGCTGTCCTATGGGTTCTGAGGGAACAGGGTGTTCTAGAAGCCGTCAGGATGGCAACAGGGTGTTCTAGAAGCCGTCAGGATGGCAACAGGGTGTTCTAGAAGCCGTCAGGATGGCACCAGGGTGTTCTAGAAGCCGTCAGGATGGCAACAGGCTGTTCTAGAAGCCGTCAGGATGGCAACAGGGTGTTCTAGAAGCCGTCAGGATGGCAACAGGGTGTTCTAGAAGCCTGCAGGATGGCAACAGGGTGTTCTAGAAGCCTGCAGGATGGCAACAGGGTGTTCTAGAAACCGTCAGGATGGCAACAGGGTGTTCTAGAAGCCGTCAGGATGGCAACAGGGTGTTCTAGAAGCCGTCAGGATGGCAACAGGGTGTTCTAGAAGCCGTCAGGATGGCAACAGGGTGTTCTAGAAGCCGTCAGGATGGCAACAGGGTGTTCTAGAAGCCGTCAGGATGGCAACAGGGTGTTCTAGAAGCCGTCAGGATGGCAACAGGGTGTTCTAGAAGCCTGCAGGATGGCCACAGGGTGTTCTAGAAGCCGTCAGGATGGCCACATGGTGTTCTAGAAGCCTGCAGGATGGCCACATGGTGTTCTAGAAGCCTGCAGGATGGCAACAGGGTGTTCAAGAAGCCTGCAGGATGGCAACAGGGTGTTCTAGAAGCCGTCAGGATGGCAACAGGGTGTTCTAGAAGCCGTCAGGATGGCAACAGGGTGTTCTAGAAGCCTGCAGGATGGCCACAGGGTGTTCTAGAAGCCGTCAGGATGGCCACATGGTGTTCTAGAAGCCTGCAGGATGGCCACATGGTGTTCTAGAAGCCTGCAGGATGGCAACAGGGTGTTCAAGAAGCCTGCAGGATGGCCACAGGGTGTTCTAGAAGCCTGCAGGATGGCAACAGGGTGTTCAAGAAGCCTGCAGGATGGCCACAGGGTGTTCTAGAAGCCTGCAGGATGGCCACAGGGTGTTCTAGAAGCCTGCAGGATAGAACGGGGTGTTCTAGAAGCCGTCAGGATGGCAACAGGGTGTTCTAGAAGCCGTCAGGATGGCCACAGGGTGTTCTAGAAGCCTGCAGGATGGCCACAGGGTGTTCTAGAAGCCTGCAGGATAGAACGGGGTGTTCTAGAAGCCGTCAGGATGGCAACAGGGTGTTCTAGAAGCCTGCAGGATGGCAACAGGGTGTTCTAGAAGCCTGCAGGATGGCAACAGGGTGTTCTAGAAGTCTGCAGGATGGCAACAGGGTGTTCTAGAAGTCTGCAGGATGGCAACAGGGTGTTCTAGAAGCCTGCAGGATGGCCACAGGGTGTTCTAGAAGCCTGCAGGATGGCCACAGGGTGTTCTAGAAGCCTGCAGGATAGAACGGGGTGTTCTAGAAGCCGTCAGGATGGCAACAGGGTGTTCTAGAAGCCTGCAGGATGGCAACAGGGTGTTCTAGAAGCCGTCAGGATGGCAACAGGGTGTTCTAGAAGCCTGCAGGATGGCAACAGGGTGTTCTAGAAGCCTGTAGGATGGCAACAGGGTGTTCTAGAAGCCTGTAGGATGGCAACAGAGTGTTCTAGAAGCCTGCAGGATAGAACGGGGTGTTCTAGAAGCCGTCAGGATGGCAACAGGGTGTTCTAGAAGCCTGCAGGATAGAACGGGGTGTTCTAGAAGCCGTCAGGATGGCAACAGGGTGTTCTAGAAGCCTGCAGGATGGCAACAGGGTGTTCTAGAAGCCGTCAGGATGGCAACAGGGTGTTCTAGAAGCCTGCAGGATGGCAACAGGGTGTTCTAGAAGCCGTCAGGATGGCAACAGGGTGTTCTAGAAGTCTGCAGGATAGAACGGGGTGTTCTAGAAGCCGTCAGGATGGCAACAGGGTGTTCTAGAAGTCTGCAGGATAGAACGGGGTGTTCTAGAAGTCTGCAGGATAGAACGGGGTGTTCTAGAAGCCTGCAGGATAGAACGGGGTGTTCTAGAAGCCGTCAGGATGGCAACAGGGTGTTCTAGAAGTCTGCAGGATAGAACGGGGTGTTCTAGAAGCCTGCAGGATAGAACGGGGTGTTCTAGAAGCCGTCAGGATAGAACGGGGTGTTCTAGAAGCCGTCAGGATAGAACGGGGTGTTCTAGAAGCCTGCAGGATAGAACGGGGTGTTCTAGAAGCCTGCAGGATAGAACGGGGTGTTCTAGAAGCCTGCAGGATAGAACGGGGTGTTCTAGAAGTCTGCAGGATAGAACGGGGTGTTCTAGAAGCCTGCAGGATGGAACAGGGTGTTCTAGAAGCCTGCAGGATAGAATGGGGTGTTCTAGAAGTCTGCAGGATGGCAACAGGGTGTTCTAGAAGTCTGCAGGATGGCAACAGGGTGTTCTAGAAGCCTGCAGGATGGAACAGGGTGTTCTAGAAGCCTGCAGGATAGAACGGGGTGTTCTAGAAGCCTGCAGGATAGAACGGGGTGTTCTAGAAGCCTGCAGGATAGAACGGGGTGTTCTAGAAGTCTGCAGGATAGAACGGGGTGTTCTAGAAGCCTGCAGGATAGAACGGGGTGTTCTAGAAGCCTGCAGGATAGAACGGGGTGTTCTAGAAGCCTGCAGGATAGAACGGGGTGTTCTAGAAGCCTGCAGGATAGAACGGGGTGTTCTAGAAGTCTGCAGGATGGAACGGGGTGTTCTAGAAGTCTGCAGGATAGAACGGGGTGTTCTAGAAGCCTGCAGGATAGAACGGGGTGTTCTAGAAGCCTGCAGGATAGAACGGGGTGTTCTAGAAGCCGTCAGGATAGAACGGGGTGTTCTAGAAGTCTGCAGGATGGAAACAGGGTGTTCTAGAAGTCTGCAGGATGGAACGGGGTGTTCTAGAAGTCTGCAGGATGGAAACGGGGTGTTCTAGAAGTCTGCAGGATAGAACGGGGTGTTCTAGAAGTCTGCAGGATGGAACGGGGTGTTCTAGAAGTCTGCAGGATAGAACGGGGTGTTCTAGAAGCCTGCAGGATAGAACGGGGTGTTCTAGAAGTCTGCAGGATAGAACGGGGTGTTCTAGAAGCCTGCAGGATAGAACGGGGTGTTCTAGAAGCCGTCAGGATAGAACGGGGTGTTCTAGAAGTCTGCAGGATAGAACGGGGTGTTCTAGAAGCCTGCAGGATAGAACGGGGTGTTCTAGAAGCCTGCAGGATAGAACGGGGTGTTCTAGAAGTCTGCAGGATAGAACGGGGTGTTCTAGAAGCCTGCAGGATAGAACGGGGTGTTCTAGAAGCCGTCAGGATAGAACAGGGTGTTCTAGAAGTCTGCAGGATAGAACAGCAGGAATAGAAACATGTCTTCCACCTCCACTTGAGCAGCGCTCTGTTCTAACCTCCCAACACAAACAACACCGTGGATTTTTCTCACATCTGCCCGGTCCTCTACACGTTCTCATTCCCCAAGTGCTTGACAATGACATGGCACTTAGCCTGTCTTATTTTTACAAAAGGCCTAATTTTGCTTCTGTCTCATATAGACAGTGTGTTATGAACTGAGTCTCTGAGATAAGGTTTGCCCAGTCTATGATGGATGCACATGGCCTGAAGTGTTGAGGGTAGGCCTCTTCTAGTCTCTCTTTTCTCATGTGGATGACCAGCCTACATGACCCTGACTCTATGGTGTCTGTCTGTCTGTCTGGATGACCAGACTGCCTACATGACCCTGACTCTATGGTGTCTGTCTGGATGACCAGACTGCCCACATTACCCTGACTCTATGGTGTCTGTCTGGATGACCAGACTGCCCACATTACCCTGACTCTATGGTGTCTGTCTGGATGACCAGACTGCCCACATTACCCTGACTCTATGGTGTCTGTCTGTCTGGATGACCAGACTGCCCACATGACCCTGACTCTATGGTGTCTGTCTGTCTGTCTGGACGACCAGACTGCCTACATGACCCTGACTCTATGGTGTCTGTCTGTCTGATTCCGACCCCTCCCTCTTCCTTCAGGGTTCAGAACACTGAGAGATGATTGGGGGATGGGGGGCTGGGGATGGGGGGGTGACGCAAGGCTTGCTGTAGGCCTGTCTGTGTTTAGTCTACAGCACACTGATGGGGTGAACACACACACACACTGTTGCCTTCCTGGCGAGGCCGACACGCTGCCGTTACCCAGGTCCCCTAATCAGTGGCCAGCAGTCACTCCCGTTTACCTTTTTCTAAAATCACTTTCTCTAATCGTCTCTCCGTCCCTCAAATGTTATGTTTATCGCCTCTCGTTAACAATAACCGCCTCAGTTGACTAAAGTTCAGTAATCAGTACTTGAGCTGCCTGTGTTTTTGTACTGAGGTGTGGGGGGTTTAAACATCAAGTCGGCTGTGTGTTTGGAGCTCCTGGGCTTCTTTGAACAGGCAGAAACGCTGCATGACATGCCTGGTGTGTTAAAGGCGGTCTGGAATGCCACCAGGCTATATTCTGTATTTATTGCTCTGGGATTCTTAACGAGTTCGTTTCACAGTTCTGAGCAGTTCTACATTTTGCATGTGATTTGCATGTGATTTGCATGGGTTACTGTGGCGGGAACTGAAACTGCTTGCCTGGGATTCGAGGGTTAGATGACCTAAAATGTGTTTCTAATTCCTGAGAAAGCAGGCAGGCCCTAGCCAATACTCTGATTATTAATTAATTAAATTAGGACACTTAACTGCAGAAACCATAAATATTCAGGGGATATTACTATTGGCCACGAACGGAGCAGGAGGTCTGCAATCTGTTCCCAGTGAAAAGCGGTTTAGTATGTGTAGTTGTGTGTGGGGTGTTGTTTATGGCTTGGTAGGCACATTAATACGTAGTCCCTAAGAGGTATAACCAGCAGATATTACTCTCTTTCTATGGAAGGTGTCCGGAGGGGAGAAGGTGTCAGGAAGTGTGTGTGTGTTGGCCTGTTACATCCCTGAATGACATCAGCCTCTTTTACGTGTAATTCATGTGATTTACAGGGCCTGTATTATTTCCTGTTAAGTCATGGGGCTGATGGGACATATGAATATGGAACACTTTGGCTTCATCCTAAAACATGTCATCAGCCAGGTACTCAGAGCTCTGTCTGTCTGGTCTGTCTCTGTCTGGTCTGTCTCTGTCTGGTCTGTCTGTCGCTCTGTCTGGTCTGTCTGGTCTGTCTCTGTCTGGTCTGTCTCTGTCTGTCTGTCTCTGTCTGGTCTGTCTATGTCTGTCTGTCGCTCTGTCTCTTTGCCTGTCTGTCTCTGTCTGTCTGTCTCTCTGTCTGTCTATCTATCTCCCCTAGAGGGCCCCCGGTAGACTGGGTCGTCCTCTTCTCCCCTAGAGGGCCCCAGGCCGACGGGGTCGTCCTCTCCTCCCCTAGAGGGCCCCGGTAGACTGGGTCGTCCTCTCCTCCCCTAGAGGGCCCTGGCCGACGGGGTCGTCCTCTCCTCCCCTAGAGGGCCCCGGTAGACTGGGTCGTCCTCTTCTCCCCTAGAGGGCCCCAGGCCGACGGGGTCGTCCTCTCCTCCCCTAGAGGGCCCCGGTTGACTGGGTCGTCCTCTTCTCCCCTAGAGGGCCCCAGGCCGACGGGGTCGTCCTCTCCTCCCCTAGAGGGCCCCGGTTGACTGGGTCGTCCTCTTCTCCCCTAGAGGGCCCCCGGCCGACGGGGTCGTCCTCTCCTCCCCTAGAGGGCCCCGGTTGACTGGGTCGTCCTCTTCTCCCCTAGAGGGCCCCGGTTGACTGGGTCGTCCTCTTCTCCCCTAGAGGGCCCCGGTTGACTGGGTCGTCCTCTTCTCCCCTAGAGGGCCCCGGTTGACTGGGTCGTCCTCTTCTCCCCTAGAGGGCCCCGGTTGACTGGGTCGTCCTCTTCTCCCCTAGAGGGCCCCGGCCGACTGGGTCGTCCTCTCCTCCCCTAGAGGGCCCCGGCCGACTGGGTCGTCCTCTCCTCCCCTAGAGGGCCCCGGTTGACTGGGTCGTCCTCTCCTCCCCTAGAGGGCCCCGGTAGACTGGGTCGTCCTCTTCTCCCCTAGAGGGCCCCGGTTGACTGGGTCGTCCTCTTCTCCCCTAGAGGGCCCCGGTCGACTGGGTCGTCCTCTTCTCCCCTAGAGGGCCCCGGTCGACTGGGTCGTCCTCTTCTCCCCTAGAGGGCCCCGGTCGACTGGGTCGTCCTCTTCTCCCCTAGAGGGCCCCGGTCGACTGGGTCGTCCTCTTCTCCCCTAGAGGGCCCCGGTCGACTGGGTCGTCCTCTTCTCCCCTAGAGGGCCCCGGTAGACTGGGTCGTCCTCTCCTCCCTTAGAGGGCCCCGGTTGACTGGGTCGTCCTCTCCTCCCCTAGAGGGCCCCGGTAGACGGGGTCGTCCTCTTCTCCCCTAGAGGCCCCCGGTAGACTGGGTCGTCCTCTCCTTTGTGTCTTTCTCTGTTCTGTTCCATAGCTCAGGGATTTAAACACTCAAAGTCCCAACTGTCATGCTGTGGGTCACATTCAAAGGAATGTCCACCCCAGCCTTCCGGCGTATTGTCCCGAGCCAGGTGAGTGGACTGGGTGGGTGTCTCTCTCCCAGGTGGTGACACACAGCCAGCCTGTTCAGGTCTCTCCAGGTGAGTGGACTGGGTGGGTGTCTCTCTCCCAGGTGGCGACACACAGCCAGCCTGTTCAGGTCTCTCCAGGTGAGTGGACTGGGTGGGTGTCTCTCTCCCAGGTGGTGACACACAGCCAGCCTGTTCAGGTCTCTCCAGGTGAGTGGACTGGGTGGGTGTCTCTCTCCCAGGTGGCGACACACAGCCAGCCTGTTCAGGTCTCTCCAGGTGAGTGGACTGGGTGTGTGTCTCTCTCCCAGGTGGCAGCCGACACACAGCCAGCCTGTTCAGGTCTCTCCAGGTGAGTTGTCCTTGTCCCTCTCAGGTTCTCTCTCTCTCCCACATGGCAGCTCCCTATGGGCCCTGGTCAAAAGTAGTGCACTACATGGGGGATAGGGTGCTATTCAGGACGTTACCCAGTTGTGTAATTCTAAAACCACAACCAGGCTGGCGGTTGATGAAACACCAAACGACTTCTATCAACAGCCCAGAGAACAAACTATGCTTTTGTGTGTGTGTGTGTTGTTGCAGTGTGGCGGAGCGCGTCTGTCATCTGTCTCTACTCTCTGCCCAGTAGAGAGTTTAGAATGGAAACGAGATGCAAATATTTACCTTTATCATTCGGAGGCACAGACTGGCTGCTTTGGCTGTGCAGAGGTGTCTGTTGTGTGAAATCCAAGAGCAAAGTTTGGCTCCAATAGATACTGGCACTAACCTCCTGGCTGGTCCAATAGATACTGATACTAACCTCCTGGCTGGCCCAATAAATACTGATACTAACCTCCTGGCTGGCCCAATAGATACTGATACTAACCTCCTGGCTGGCCCAATAGATACTGATACTAACCTCCTGGCTGGCCCAATAGATACTGATACTAACCTCCTGGCTGGCCCAATAGATACTGATACTAACCTCCTGGCTGGCCCAATAGATACTGATACTAACCTCCTGGCTGGCCTAATAGATACTGATACTAACCTCCTGGCTGGCCCAATAGATACTGATACTGACCTCCTGGCTGGCCCAATAGATACTGATACTAACCTCCTGGCTGGCCTAATAGATACTGATACTAACCTCCTGGCTGGCCCAATAGATACTGATACTAACCTCCTGGCTGGCCTAATAGATACTGATACTAACCTCCTGGCTGGCCCAATAGATACTGATACTAACCTCCTGGCTGGCCCAATAGATACTGATACTAACATCCTGGCTGGCCCAATAGATACTGATACTAACCTCCTGGCTGGCCCAATAGATACTGATACTAGCCTCCTGGCTGGCCCAATAGATACTGATACTAACCTCCTGGCTGGCCCAATAGATACTGATACTAACCTCCTTGCTGGCCCAATAGATACTGATACTAACCTCCTTGCTGGCCCAATAGATACTGATACTAACCTCCTGGCTGGCCCAATAGATACTGATATTAACCTCCTGGCTGGCCCAATAGATACTGATACTAACCTCCTGGCTGGCCCAATAGATACTGATACTAACCTCCTGGCTGGCCTAATAGATACTGAGACTAACCTCCTGGCTGGCCCAATAGATACTGATACTAACCTCCTTGCTGGCCCAATAGATACTGATACTAACCTCCTTGCTGGCCCAATAGATACTGATACTAACCTCCTGGCTGGCCCAATAGATACTGATACTAACCTCCTGGCTGGCCCAATAGATACTGATACTAACCTCCTGGCTGGCCCAATAGATACTGATACTAACCTCCTGGCTGGCCCAATAGATACTGATACTAACCTCCTGGCTGGCCTAATAGATACTGAGACTAACCTCCTGGCTGGCCCAATAGATACTGATACTCTACCATTCCCTCAATGCTCTGCTGTTGTCTACAGTTTACATAACCGGTGTTACAGCTGCAGGGCTTTACAGCTGCAGGGCTTGACAACTGCCATCAACACACCTTTTTGAAGCCTTATCTCTGCGGCGGTGACAAGTACCTCAGAGGATGTTAAGTTCAACAACGACAATAATACTGTCTGTGTGTGTGTGTCGTAGTGTTACTGTCTGTCTGTGTGTGTGTCGTAGTGTTACTGTCTGTCTGTCTGTGTGTGTCGTAGTGTAACTGTCTGTCTGTGTGTGTGTCGTAGTGTTACTGTCTGTGTGGGTCGTAGTGTTACTGTCTGTGTGGGTCGTAGTGTTACTGTCTGTGTGTGTGTGTGTCGTAGTGTAACTGTCTGTGTGGGTCGTAGTGTTACTGTCTGTCTGTGTGTGTCGTAGTGTAACTGTCTGTGTGTGTCGTAGTGTTACTGTCTGTGGGTCGTAGTGTTAGTGTCTGTGTGTGTGTGTCGTAGTGTTACTGTCTGTGTGGGTCGTAGTGTTACTGTCTGTGTGTGTGGGTCGTAGTGTAACTGTCTGTGTGGGTCGTAGTGTAACTGTCTGTGTGGGTCGTAGTGTTAGTGTCTGTGTGTGTGTGTCGTAGTGTTACTGTCTGTGTGGGTCGTAGTGTTACTGTCTGTGTGTGTGTGTGTCGTAGTGTAACTGTCTGTGTGGGTCGTAGTGTTACTGTCTGTCTGTGTGTGTCGTAGTGTAACTGTCTGTGTGTGTCGTAGTGTTACTGTCTGTGTGTGTCGTAGTGTTACTGTCTGTGTGGGTCGTAGTGTTACTGTCTGTCTGTGTCGTAGTGTAACTGTCTGTGTGGGTCGTAGTGTTACTGTCTGTGTGGGTCGTAGTGTTACTGTCTGTCTGTGTGTGTCGTAGTGTTACTGTCTGTGTGTGTCGTAGTGTTACTGTCTGTGTGGGTCGTAGTGTTACTGTCTGTGTGGGTCGTAGTGTTACTGTCTGTGTGGGTCGTAGTGTTACTGTCTGTGTGGGTCGTAGTGTTACTGTCTGTGTGGGTCGTAGTGTTACTGTCTGTGTGGGTCGTAGTGTTACTGTCTGTGTGGGTCGTAGTGTTACTGTATGTGTGGGTCGTAGTGTTACTGTATGTGTGGGTCGTAGTGTTACTGTCTGTGTGGGTCGTAGTGTTACTGTCTGTGTGTGTCGTAGTGTTACTGTCTGTCTGTGTGTGTCGTAGTGTTACTGTCTGTCTGTGTGTGTCGTAGTGTTACTGTCTGTGTGTGTGTGTCGTAGTGTTACTGTCTGTGTGTGTGTGTCGTAGTGTTACTGTCTGTGTGTGTGTCGTAGTGTTACTGTCTGTGTGTGGGTCGTAGTGTTACTGTCTGTGTGTGGGTCGTAGAGTAACTGTCTGTGTGTGTCGTAGTGTTACTCTCTGTGTGTGTCGTACTGTCTGTGTGTCGTACTGTCTGTGTGTGTGTGTCGTAGTGTTACTGTCTGTGTGTGTCGTAGTGTTACTGTCTGTCTGTGTCGTAGTGTTACTGTGTGTGTGTCGTAGTGTTACTGTCTGTGTGTGTGTGTGTGTGTCGTAGTGTTACTGTCTGTGTGTGTGTGTGTCGTAGTGTTACTGTCTATGTCTGTCGTAGTGTTACTGTCTGTGTGTGTGTGTCGTAGTGTTACCGTCTGTGTGTGTCTGTCGTAGTGTTACTGTCTGTGTGGGTCGTAGTGTTACTGTCTGTGTGTGTGTGTCGTAGTGTTACCGTCTGTGTGTGTCGTAGCGTAACTGTCTGTGTGTGTCGTAGCGTTACTGTCTGTGTGGGTCGTAGCGTTACTGTCTGTGTGTGTCGTAGCGTTACTGTCTGTGTGTGTCGTAGTGTTACTGTCTGTGTGGGTCGTAGTGTTACTGTCTGTGTGTGTGTGTGTCGTAGTGTTACCGTCTGTGTGTGTCGTAGCGTAACTGTCTGTGTGTGTCGTAGCGTTACTGTCTGTGTGTGTCGTAGCGTTACTGTCTGTGTGTGTCGTAGCGTAACAGGGTGAACCCTGGGTGGTTGGAGGAAAAATCCACCATTTTAGATGTGACACTTTCCATTTCTGTCAACCTGTGCTGTTTTCCCCGTTGTCTTTAGAAGGGAAAGGAGCGCCATTGTTGTGACTTACTTATGTGGCAAATCCCCTCATGTCTTGTGAATAGGAGTGTGTGTGTGTGTGCACGCTAGCAGGGCTAGTGTTTAATACATTAGCAGATATGGGACAAGCTGTGCAGGTGTTGGTTCCGTCCCGACATGAAAGATGAGCCCGTGGGGGGGGGGGGGGCGATGAATTCCTTGTAGCCTCAGATCGAGGAGGAGAATGGCTTCCTCATCGCGGCCTCAGATCGAGGAGGAGAATGGCTTCCTCATCGCGGCCTCAGATCGAGGAGGAGAATGGCTTCCTTATCGCGGCCTCAGATCGAGGAGGAGAATGGCTTCCTCATCGCGGCCTCAGATCGAGGATGAGAATGGCTTCCTCATCGCGGTCTCAGATCGAGGAGGAGAATGGCTTCCTCATCGCGGTCTCAGATCGAGGAGGAGAATGGCTTCCTCATCGCGGTCTCAGATCGAGGAGGAGAATGGCTTCCTCATCGCGGTCTCAGATCGAGGAGGAGAATGGCTTCCTCATCGCGGCCTCAGATCGAGGAGGAGAATGGCTTCCTCATCGCGGCCTCAGATCGAGGAGGAGAATGGCTTCCTCATCGCGGCCTCAGATCGAGGAGGATAATGGCTTCCTCATCGCGGCCTCAGATCGAGGAGGAGAATGGCTTGAAACAGGTCTGAAACAGGCTTGAAACAGGTCTGTAACAGGTCTGAAACAGGTCTGAAACAGGTCTGTAACAGGTCTGAAACGGGTCTGTACGGGTCTGTAACGGGTCTGAAACGGGTCTGAAACGGGTCTGTAACGGGTCTGTAACGGGTCTGAAACGGGTCTGTAACGGGTCTGAAACGGGTCTGTAACGGGTCTGAAACGGGTCTTTAACGGGTCTGTAACAGGTCTGAAACAGGTCTGCTGGTGGGTTGTTTGGGGAGCGGTTTGACTAAGTACCATATCGCTGTGGCTGCTTAGGGTTCCTCTAAATCGAACCGAAAACAATGACAGTTGGAAGTCAGGGCAAGGCGTCTGTTGAGACGACACACACACACACACACACACACACACAGACACACAGACACACAGACACACAGACACACAGAGCACAGCTGATGTTGTTGCCCTGTGGTGTATTGGCTCACACTCTACTGTTATACGCCGTTAGTCACAGTCACCATGTCCCTACGGCTAACAGTGTAATATTATGTTCAGTGATTTACTGATGCTGCTGTGTTAGCTGACCTACATCGGGGGTTGTGTGTGTGTGTATCAGTGTGTGTATCAGTGTGGGGGGTATTTAAGTGGATTTTATTTGTTCATGTTTATACTATAATGACTGTGGGTAGACATTGTTGATTAGGATCAAGCCAAATCCCATGGTTTTAAAATAGTGATGTTTCACCAACTGACTTGCAAAGCAGACTCGGTCAAGGACTTAAAACAAATAAGTCATTTGTCTGTGTTTTAACGGGGCAATCTGCAGTACAAACAACACGAGAGGGGACACGCCACCACTGTGTTTTAAAACAGCAAACAAATCAAACAGTGCAAATCAAATCAAACAGTGCAAATCAAATCAAACAGTGAACTGAACAGACCAGATGAATGCAGCTGTCACCTTCCACAACCCCATCAAGTCTTTATGGGCGTTACCTAGCATGTCCATCAGGTAGAGGTGGGGCATTCATCTTGTTCCCCACCAAGTCTTTCTGGGCGTTACCTAGCAGGTCCATCAGGTAGAGATGGGTCATTCATCTTGTTCCCCACCAAGTCTTTCTGGGCGTTACCTAGCAGGTCCATCAGGTAGAGGTGGGGCATTCATCTTGTTCCCCACCAAGTCTTTCTGGGCGTTACCTAGCAGGTCCATCAGGTAGAGGTGGGTCATTCATCTTGTTCCCCACCAAGTCTTTCTGGGCGTTACCTAGCAGGTCCATCAGGTAGAGGTGGGTCATTCATCTTGTTCCCCACCAAGTCTTTATGGGCGGTACCTAGCAGGTCCATCAGGTAGAGGTGGGTCATTCATCTTGTTCCCCACCAAGTCTTTATGGGTGTTACCTAGCAGGTCCATCAGGTAGAGGTGGGTCATTCATCTTGTTCACCCAGGAGGGGATGACGAGGTGGGGGGGGGGTGGTGAACAGTGCGATCCAAAGTCATTAGAGGTCTGTTCATTGTTCAGTGATGGTTGGCCCCCCCACCCCAACCTCCATGGACAAATGTTTCAGCTTGAGTTAACTGGCCTTTCAGACACGGGACATGCTACTATAGCTCCATCTCTGAGGAGATGTGTTTGGTGGGCTAATTCAAGAGCAGGTCTACCTCTCGACCATGTCACCCACTAAGCCACTAAATTGGAAATGAGTCTATCTCAATTATTATTATTTAAAAAAACTTTTGACACATGTCAGTACCTATGATAGAGCTAATGTTGTCTTGTACAGTAGCTAGCTAGCTTTCTCATTTGAGTGTTTGATGAAATGGTAAAACGGTAACTCCTTGTAGTCTACACCGCCAACATTGTGTTCCGGTGAGTCTATGATCTCTCTAGCTTGCTGGTAACGTCAGTCTTTGTTGTAAAGAGACGTGACAGAGTATGTCGTTGAACTCCGTTCCACTGGACTGCCTCTGCTCTGACGAACGACTTCAGTTTGTGTTTAGACTGCATGTGGGATTGGCCTGGGTCGTGTACTCACGTTGAGAAAACGTACGCGTCGCAGTGTATCCTCGCTGTCAGGAACTGTATCCTCGCTGTCAGGAAGTGCATCCTCGCTGTCAGGAAGTGTATGTTTAGGCGGTTTCTGAAAAACATTTTCTAGCTGTCAAATCCTTGATTCCTCTGCTTTTGGGAGGAGTTGAAGAAACCAAGATGGCGGAAGCAATAATTTGACAGCTAGCTAGCTAATGTTTTCAGACACATCCTAAGGTATCACCATCAGTCAGGATACACACCACACCACACACCTTGGTGTGAGAGTCTAACTTACTTGAGGAGCCCTACTCTGATTGGCTAAAGATCTCTCCGGCCTGTCCACAGTCAACATTTATTGGTTTAATGAGTTAAAACTCTTTTAATGACCTAGTTTTAGGCCTCATTGATCCACTGAGAGTCGTTAGCCCGTTTTAATGAAGCCTTATTACAGCCAGGTTCCTGACCAAGCGCTTTTCTCTTTCCCCTACTTAGGGTGAGTCCCATGTGTCCGGACGTGAGGATACTTAATGCCCCGCTGTGGGGCTGGGAGGGAAGTGTTATCAGTTTTAATATTAAAAAAAATAAAAATATGCAGTTAGTTTCAAACATTATGGGTCAACTAAAGACTTCCCACAGCTGTTTATCAGCTGGAGAGCCCCGATAGGCAGTTGGCTCAGTAGTGTCCCTCCCCTCTTTCCTTTCCACCCCTCCCTCAGTTCCCTCTTGCTCTTTTCCCAAGGTCAGCGGCTGATCCATGGAGCGAGAGATGAACGATTAGGGCTGGGGGAGTGAGAGGAGGCTGGGGGGAGGGGAGCGAAAAGGGGAGGGGAGGCGTGCTCTCACTGAAGTATCGGGGGACCCGTCGTACGACCCCAGGGCACGCCTCTACTGGGCTTAGACACATATAGAAACACATGCACACATTTGTTTTACTATCCTTGTTGGTACCAAACAACTGATTCCCATTTTCCCTTCACCTAACCTTAACCTCTGAACCTAATTCCCAACCTTAAACCTAATCCCTGAGAAATGTCTCCACTGGTCTGAATTTTCCTTGTTTTACTAATCTTGTGATAACTCCTAGTCCCCACAAGGACAGTAAAGCCAAACACACACACACACACACACACACACACACACACACACACACACACACACACACACACACACACACACACACACACACACACACACACACACACACACACACACACACACACACAGTATCTATCTTGTCACTTCATCCTAGAGGATCAGGAGAAAGGAATGTGTACTACAGCCAATGAGCATCACATCTCTGAAATGTCTAGGAATGTCAGCTATAGTTATCTGGTGTGATGGAGCGCCATCTTCTTTACTGTAGGCCTCCCGTCACTCTCTCCCCTCACGCCAGTCTCCATGGCCTCACCCTCTAGCTGCTTAAAGTCTGTGTGTGGGGAGATTTGAAAAGTTAGAGAACTTACGAAGTAGGTCTGTTTCTTTTTTTTAAAAATGGAAAACGTTACATTTCTAAATCTCCAGTGAGTTATGATGTTTATCTTCAATAATGCAGGGGCTCCCAGAAGAGACTTCAAAGACGTGATATATATATATATATATATACATGTAGTGTATATGAAAGGTTTATGATGCTTGTAGAGGAAAACCTCAAGAGTGGAGCACTCAGAAATAGTAGGGTATATGCCCAGCTAGTTCAGGAAGGAAACTGTATATCACAGGTCTTAATGTCGACCGGCCTGTAATCATAGGATCATGTCATTATCAGGGCTTCAGAAGATGGAGTCTGTCTCCGTGGTTTTCTACAGAAGTTAATTGCGGACTGTTTGGCTGTTCAGTTGGCACGTGATTTGAGGTTACTAGATGGCTGCCATCTTGGATCGGATGCTGTGGTAAAAATGGCAGGTATCTACAGGCACATTGGCAGAGGCTCTGCGGTCTGTTGTGTGTGTGTGTGTGTGTGTGTGTGTGTGTCTCTGCGGTTGATTGATCTTCCACCATGGTTCTGGGAACATCATGACATTAGTTATAAGGCCTAGCTGCTTCACAGGTAAATACTGTTATTTAGAGAACACTGATAACAACATGATTTACTCATTCTATGGCAGAGCCCCGGTGGCTTCAAGATGGCGCCGACGGAGAGGGCTGCCTCGCTTCTAGTCCTTAGGAAACTTTGCAGGATTTTTAAAATAAAAAATTTAAAAAAGTATTTATTTTCTGTCATTGCTCATCCATATATTTATATATTCTTATTCCTTTATTTAGATTTGTGTGTATTAGGTAGTTGTTGTGGAATTGTTAGATTACATGTCAGATATTGCTGCACTGCTAACCGTGTGTGTGACAAATAAAATGTGATTTGATTTGGACGTCGAGCCTTTGGTTTAAACTTAGTAGGAAGTGAAGCTGATTGGTTCTCAGTTACCCTTTAACCTGTGTATGAAGGATAGTATTTAGCATTGTACTGCAATATTCTGTGTAATATGTACTCTAATATGCATTTTAAGCTACATATTATATATGATTTACTGCATTTAATACACATTTATATTCGGATACTCAGAAACCAGCTCCCTGAAATATTTGTTGGAGTTAATTCCTGTTTTGTCATTAAGAATTGACTGTTTGCAAAGTGCTCCCGGCCGCTATAGAATATTCATAACGTAATGTGGGTATCGTGTTGGCTGGAGTTTTGCCTCCGGTCCGCCCACGGTGAACTGACTGGTACCGTTATTGTCTGTAAACACAACTCAACCATGTCGCTCTCTATATTCCTGTCAAAATACATCCCCCTCTATAGTCTCGTAATAGTCTCTTGAACTCTTGTCCTCCTCCCAACTCAACCAAGTGGCAATTACCAGTACGATGCAATCCTTCTGGGGTTTTTTCATGTCCAATTCAAGTCGCACTTCCGCATCTGCGGTGAAAGGTGACAGCTAGAACGCTGAGACATCTCGAAAATCAGTTTATCACTAAACCGTCTGTAGAGTCCAAACGGCTTGGCCCAACCTAAACGGACATATTTTTATGGGGATTTTTAAATGTATTATGCTAATGATGTGAGGGTTTCCCAGGTTAAATAATGTGATATGAGTGGTTATCAGGTTATAGAATGTGATGTGATGGGTTATTAGGATAAAGAATGAGTGGTTATCAGGGTAAAGAATGAGATGTGAGGGGCTACTCTGTAGCAGCAGCACCACCTACTCTGTAGCAGCAGCACCGCCTACTCTGTAGCAGCAGCACCGCCTACTCTGTAGCAGCAGCACCGCCTACTCTGTAGCAGCAGCACCGCCTACTCTGTAGCAGCAGCACCGCCTACTCTGTAGCAGCAGCACCGCCTACTCTGTAGCAGCAGCACCGCCTACTCTGTAGCAGCAGCACCGCCTACTCTGTAGCAGCAGCACCGCCTACTCTGTAGCAGCAGCCTAGCAGCAGCATCTACTCTGTAGCAGCAGCACCGCCTACTCTGTAGCAGCACCGCCTACTCTGTAGCAGCAGCACCGCCTACTCTGTAGCAGCAGCACCGCCTACTCTGTAGCAGCAGCACCGCCTACTCTGTAGCAGCAGCACCGCCTACTCTGTAGCAGCAGCACCGCCTACTCTGTAGCAGCAGCACCGCCTACTCTGTAGCAGCACCACCTACTCTGTAGCAGCACCACCTACTCTGTAGCATCAGTAGCACCGCCTACTCTGCAGCAGCACCCCCTACTCTGTGGCAGCAGCTACTCTGCAGTAGGAGGATTGTAGTCGGAGCGGTAACACTGCCTCCTTGACCCTTCTCTATTCTGAGAGGTTAACAATATTGCTACAGTGTGACTTAAACAGAATAAACAAGACGGTCAATTCTGATGAGATCAATATGAGGGGCTTAGATGAAATCCTCTCTGTGCTTTTCATCAGCCGCGTGTCTCCTGCTGCTGTTAATATACAGACGGCCGTCCACCCTGTGCCCATGCTGTAGTGTATTGTCCACGGACACCTGGGATCAGCGCTGCCACACACACCACTCCTATGCTTCCTTTGTGTCCTATCCATCTCCCTGACAGGCCAACCTACAGCCCGGCTGTCTGATTAATTGCAGGAGGTTTTTTCAGGGCGCCCGCTTCTAGGCTGTATGAACAAATTGATATTGTGTACGGACGAAAAGAGAGACTGGGGCAGGAGTATTTCCTGGGGGATTCCGCCCATCGTTGGACCTCGGGGGGGGGATAATGGCGAATGCTGTGCGGCCGTGCACGACAATCAAATGAGGGACAAAGAGCGTTCACGAAGTTTAATCTGGTTTTATTATTCACAGTAAATCACGGGATGATGGGTGTGAGTTGGTTAAGCGGGGCTGTCAGTGCAAATTCATGGATTTTTAAAGGCCAGCAAACCTAAAGGCAGGCTGATGTCCGGGAGAAGTAGGGAGGAGAGAGACATTTCTGCCAAATTATTAATAATGAACTGATATCACATTTACATAAGTATTCATACCCTTTACTCAGTACTTTGTTGAAGCACCTTTTGACAGCGATAACAGCCTTAAGTTCTCTTGGGTATGACGCTACAAGCTTGGCACACCTGGTTGGTTTTTGCTCTGACATGCACTGTCAACTGTGGGACATTATATAGACAGGTGTGTGCCTTTCCAAATCATGTCCAATCATTTGAATTTACCACAGGTGGACTCCAATCAAGTTGTAGAAACATCTCAAGGATGATCAATGGAAACAGGATGCACCGGAGCTCAATTTTGAGTCTAAAAGCAAAGGGTCTGAATACTTATGTAAATAAGGTATTTCAGTTTTTTGTTTTTCAATAAATGTGCAAAAATGTCTGAACTTGTTTTCGCTTTGTCATTATGGGGTATTGTGTGTAGATTGCTGAGGATTTTTATTTATTTAATCCACTTTAGAATAAGGTTGTAACGTAACAAAATGTGGGAAAAGTCAAGAGGTCTGAATACTTTCCGAAGGCACTATACTTCATCTCTCTAGTTTCTCAGCATAATCACTTCATCCCTACCCACATGTACAAATGACCTCGACTCACCTGTACCCCCTCACATTGACTTGGTACCGGTACCATTGACTCGGTACCGTTGACTCTGTACACATTGACTCGGTACCGGTACCATTGACTCGGTACCGGTATATAGCCTCGTTATATTTATTTGACTATTTTTTACTTTAGTTTATTTGGTAAATATTTCCTTAACTCTTCTTGAACTGCACAAAGTTTGATATGATTTGATGACAATAGTTTGAATAGCTTTAGGGTTCTCTGAGGGCCTCTACTCCTTTTCTCCTCCGCTTCCCCTCCCTCCATCCCTCCTCCTCTTCTCCTCCGCTTCCCCTCCATCCCTCCCTCTGCCCCTCTCCTCCGCTTCTCCTCGACCCTCATCTCTACTCCTCTTCTCCTCCGCTTCCCCTCCATCCTTCCCTCCTCTGTAACTAACTTTCATAATGTTGAAGGATACCTATTGTGCTATTTTAAACCAGACTAAGCTATTAAAACCATTACATGTGTTGTAGCTGCACCTGTGCTATTTGGGTCGCGTCATGAGATTCTGGTAACCTCTCCGCTAGCATCCTTCTCTCTCTTCCTCTCTACCCCCATCCTTCTCTCTTCCTCTCTACCCCCATCCTTCTCTCTTCCTCTCTACCCCCATCCTTCTCTCTTCCTCTCTACCCCCATCCTTCTCTCTTCCTCTCTACCCCCATCCTTCTCTCTTCCTCTCTACCCCCATCCTTCTCTCTTCCTCTCTACCCCCATCCTTCTCTCTCTTCCTCTCTACCCCATCCTTCTCTCTTCCTCTCTACCCCCATCCTTCTCTCTCTTCCTCTCTACCCCCATCCTTCTCTCTTCCTCTCTACCCCCATCCTTCTCTCTCTTCCTCTCTACCCCCATCCTTCTCTCTCTTCCTCTCTACCCCCATCCTTCTCTCTTCCTCTCTACCCCCATCCTTCTCTCTTCCTCTCTACCCCCATCCTTCTCTCTTCCTCTCTACCCCCATCCTTCTCTCTTCCTCTCTACCCCCATCCTTCTCTCTCTTCCTCTCTACCCCCATCCTTCTCTCTCTTCCTCTCTACCCCCATCCTTCTCTCTTCCTCTCTACCCCCATCCTTCTCTCTCTTCCTCTCTACCCCATCCTTCTCTCTCTTCCTCTCTACCCTCATCCTTCTCTCTCTTCCTCTCTACCCTCATCCTTCTCTCTCTTCCTCTCTACCCCTATCCTTCTCTCTCTTCCTCTCTACCCCCATCCTTCTCTCTCTTCCTCTCTACCCCCACCCTTCTCTCTCTTCCTCTCTACCCCCATCCTTCTCTCTCTTCCTCTCTACCCCCACCCTTCTCTCTCTTCCTCTCTACCCCCATCCTTCTCTCTCTTCCTCTCTACCCCCATCCTTCTCTCTCTTCCTCTCTACCCTCATCCTTCTCTCTCTTCCTCTCTACCCCTATCCTTCTCTCTCTTCCTCTCTACCCCCATCCTTCTCTCTCTTCCTCTCTACCCCCATCCTTCTCTCTCTTCCTCTCTACCCCCATCCTTCTCTCTCTTCCTCTCTACCCCCATCCTTCTCTCTCTTCCTCTACCCCCATCCTTCTCTCTCTTCCTCTACCCCATCCTTCTCTCTCTTCCTCTCTACCCCCATCCTTCTCTCTCTTCCTCTCTACCCCATCCTTCTCTCTCTTCCTCTCTACCCCCACCCTTCTCTCTCTTCCCCTCTACCCTCATCCTTCTCTCTCTTCCTCTCTACCCCATCCTTCTCTCTCTTCCTCTCTACCCCCATCCTTCTCTCTCTTCCTCTCTACCCCCATCCTTCTCTCTCTTCCTCTCTACCCCCATCCTTCTCTCTCTTCCTCTCTTCCCCATCCTTCTCTCTCTTCCTCTCTACCCCCATCCTTCTCTCTCTTCCTCTCTACCCCCATCCTTCTCTCTCTTCCTCTCTACCCCATCCTTCTCTCTCTTCCTCTCTACCCCCATCCTTCTCTCTCTTCCTCTCTACCCCCATCCTTCTCTCTCTTCCTCTCTACCCCCATCCTTCTCTCTCTTCCTCTCTACCCTCATCCTTCTCTCTCTTCCTCTCTACCCCCATCCTTCTCTCTCTTCCTCTCTACCCCCATCCTTCTCTCTCTTCCTCTCTACCCCCATCCTTCTCTCTCTTCCTCTCTACCCCCATCCTTCTCTCTCTTCCTCTCTACCCCCATCCTTCTCTCTCTTCCTCTCTACCCCCATCCTTCTCTCTCTTCCTCTCTACCCCCATCCTTCTCTCTCTTCCTCTCTACCCCCATCCTTCTCTCTCTTCCTCTCTACCCTCATCCTTCTCTCTCTTCCCTCTTCCTCTCTACCCCCATCCTTCTCTCTCTTCCCTCTTCCTCTCTACCCCCATCCTTCTCTCTCTTCCTCTCTACCCCCATCCTTCTCTCTCTTCCTCTCTACCCCCATCCTTCTCTCTCTTCCTCTCTACCCCCATCCTTCTCTCTCTTCCTCTCTACCCCATCCTTCTCTCTCTTCCTCTCTACCCCCATCCTTCTCTCTCTTCCTCTCTACCCCCATCCTTCTCTCTCTTGCTCTCTACCCCCATCCTTCTCTCTCTTCCTCTCTACCCTCATCCTTCTCTCTCTTCCTCTCTACCCTCATCCTTCTCTCTCTTCCCTCTTCCTCTCTACCCCCATCCTTCTCTCTCTTCCCTCTTCCTCTCTACCCCCATCCTTCTCTCTCTTCCTCTCTACCCCCATCCTTCTCTCTCTTCCTCTCTACCCCATCCTTCTCTCTCTTCCTCTCTACCCCCATCCTTCTCTCTCTTCCTCTCTACCCCCATCCTTCTCTCTCTTCCTCTCTACCCTCATCCTTCTCTCTCTTCCCTCTTCCTCTCTACCCCCATCCTTCTCTCTCTTCCCTCTTCCTCTCTACCCCCATCCTTCTCTCTCTTCCTCTCTACCCCCATCCTTCTCTCTCTTCCTCTCTACCCCCATCCTTCTCTCTCTTCCTCTCTACCCCCATCCTTCTCTCTCTTCCTCTCTACCCCCATCCTTCTCTCTCTTCCTCTCTACCCCCATCCTTCTCTCTCTTCCTCTCTACCCCCATCCTTCTCTCTCTTGCTCTCTACCCCCATCCTTCTCTCTCTTCCTCTCTACCCTCATCCTTCTCTCTCTTCCTCTCTACCCTCATCCTTCTCTCTCTTCCCTCTTCCTCTCTACCCCCATCCTTCTCTCTCTTCCCTCTTCCTCTCTACCCCCATCCTTCTCTCTCTTCCTCTCTACCCCCATCCTTCTCTCTCTTCCTCTCTACCCCATCCTTCTCTCTCTTCCTCTCTACCCCCATCCTTCTCTCTCTTCCTCTCTACCCCCATCCTTCTCTCTCTTCCTCTCTACCCCCATCCTTCTCTCTCTTCCTCTCTACCCCCATCCTTCTCTCTCTTCCTCTCTACCCCCATCCTTCTCTCTCTTCCTCTCTACCCCCATCCTTCTCTCTCTTCCCTCTTCCTCTCTTCCCTCTTCCTCTCTACCCCCATCCTTCTCTCTCTCCTGCTTGCTCTGTCAGTCAAATCTGTTGAATTAAATGTTATTTTAATGTCAATTCGCCAATTGACAACCCATCCCTTATGGGATTTATTGACACATAAACAAACATAACAATAATTCACTGTGGTAATAAAATCATAATTCTTCTTCCTGTGTTCTCTGCATTGCGCATCACATAAAGAGTGAAACATGTTTAACATAAATCTCTACATAATAGTAAATAAGGTTCTCCAAACAATAATTATAACTCTATAGCAGTAAAATAATATACATACATACATGTGTTAATGTGGTTCTGTATGATACACAGTGAATTTCTCTTCCCTATCTAGGCTGGGCTAAATGTTGCCACCTTAACAAATCCCATCCACAGAACCCATAAACATCCATTAGTTTCCCCAGGCAGGCAGGGAGGGAGGTGAGGGTCAGGCAGGCAGGGAGGTGAGGGTCAGGCAGGCAGGGAGGTGAGGGCCAGGCAGGCAGGCGTGCAGGGAGGTGAGGGTCAGGCAGGCAGGCAGGCAGGGAGGTGAGGGCCAGGCAGGGAGGGAGGTGAGGGCCAGGCAGGCAGGCGTGCAGGGAGGTGAGGGTCAGGCAGGCAGGCAGGCAGGGAGGGAGGTGAGGGCCAGGCAGGGAGGGAGGTGAGGGCCAGGCAGGCAGGCGTGCAGGGAGGTGAGGGCCAGGCAGGCAGGCGTGCAGGGAGGTGAGGGTCAGGCAGGCAGGCAGGCAGGGAGGTGAGGGCCAGGCAGGGAGGGAGGTGAGGGCCAGGCAGGCAGGCGTGCAGGGAGGTGAGGGTCAGGCAGGCAGGCAGGGAGGTGAGGGCCAGGCAGGGAGGGAGGTGAGGGCCAGGCAGGCAGGCAGGCGTGCAGGGAGGTGAGGGTCAGGCAGGCAGGCAGGCAGGGAGGTGAGGGTCAGGCAGGCAGGCAGGCAGGGAGGTGAGGGTCAGGCAGGGAGGTGAGGGTCAGGCAGGGAGGTGAGGGTCAGGCAGGCAGGCGTGCAGGGAGGTGAGGGTCAGGCAGGCAGGCAGGCAGGGAGGTGAGGGTCAGGCAGGCAGGCAGGCAGGGAGGTGAGGGTCAGGCAGGCAGGCGTGCAGGGAGGTGAGGGTCAGGCAGGCAGGCGTGCAGGGAGGTGAGGGTCAGGCAGGCAGGCGTGCAGGGAGGTGAGGGTCAGGCAGGCAGGCAGGCGTGCAGGGAGGTGAGGGTCAGGCAGGCAGGCAGGCAGGGAGGTGAGGGTCAGCGTGCAGGGAGGTGAGGGTCAGGCAGGCAGGCAGGGAGGTGAGGGTCAGGCAGGCAGGCAGGCAGGGAGGTGAGGGTCAGGCAGGGAGGTGAGGGTCAGGCAGGCAGGCGTGCAGGGAGGTGAGGGTCAGGCAGGCAGGCAGGCAGGGAGGTGAGGGTCAGGCAGGCAGGCAGGCAGGGAGGTGAGGGTCAGGCAGGCAGGCGTGCAGGGAGGTGAGGGTCAGGCAGGCAGGCGTGCAGGGAGGTGAGGGTCAGGCAGGCAGGCGTGCAGGGAGGTGAGGGTCAGGCAGGCAGGCGTGCAGGGAGGTGAGGGTCAGGCAGGCAGGCAGGCAGGGAGGTGAGGGTCAGCGTGCAGGGAGGTGAGGGTCAGGCAGGCAGGCAGGCAGGGAGGTGAGGGCCAGCGTGCAGGGAGGTGAGGGCCAGCGTGCAGGGAGGTGAGGGCCAGCGTGCAGGGAGGTGAGGGCCAGCGTGCAGGGAGGTGAGGGCCAGCGTGCAGAGAGGTGAGGGCCAGCGTGCAGAGAGGTGAGGGCCAGCGTGCAGAGAGGTGAGGGCCAGCGTGCAGAGAGGTGAGGGCCAGCGTGCAGAGAGGTGAGGGCCAGCGTGCAGAGAGGTGAGGGCCAGCGTGCAGAGAGGTGAGGGCCAGCGTGCAGAGAGGTGAGGGCCAGCGTGCAGAGAGGTGAGGGCCAGCGTGCAGAGAGGTGAGGGCCAGCGTGCAGAGAGGTGAGGGCCAGCGTGCAGAGAGGTGAGGGCCAGCGTGCAGAGAGGTGAGGGCCAGCGTGCAGAGAGGTGAGGGCCAGCGTGCAGAGAGGTGAGGGCCAGCGTGCAGAGAGGTGAGGGCCAGCGTGCAGAGAGGTGAGGGCCAGCGTGCAGAGAGGTGAGGGCCAGCGTGCAGAGAGGTGAGGGCCAGCGTGCAGAGAGGTGAGGGCCAGCGTGCAGAGAGGTGAGGGCCAGCGTGCAGAGAGGTGAGGGCCAGCGTGCAGAGAGGTGAGGGCCAGCGTGCAGAGAGGTGAGGGCCAGCGTGCAGAGAGGTGAGGGCCAGCGTGCAGAGAGGTGAGGGCCAGCGTGCAGAGAGGTGAGGGCCAGCGTGCAGAGAGGTGAGGGCCAGCGTGCAGAGAGGTGAGGGCCAGCGTGCAGAGAGGTGAGGGCCAGCGTGCAGAGAGGTGAGGGCCAGCGTGCAGAGAGGTGAGGGCCAGGCGTGCAGAGAGGTGAGGGCCAGGCGTGCAGAGAGGTGAGGGCCAGGCGTGCAGAGAGGTGAGGGCCAGGCGTGCAGAGAGGTGAGGGCCAGGCGTGCAGAGAGGTGAGGGCCAGGCGTGCAGAGAGGTGAGGGCCAGGCGTGCAGAGAGGTGAGGGCCAGGCGTGCAGAGAGGTGAGGGCCAGGCGTGCAGAGAGGTGAGGGCCAGGCGTGCAGAGAGGTGAGGGCCAGGCGTGCAGAGAGGTGAGGGCCAGGCGTGCAGAGAGGTGAGGGCCAGGCGTGCAGAGAGGTGAGGGCCAGGCGTGCAGAGGTGAGGGCCAGGCGTGCAGAGAGGTGAGGGCCAGGCGTGCAGAGAGGTGAGGGCCAGGCGTGCAGAGAGGTGAGGGCCAGGCGTGCAGAGAGGTGAGGGCCAGGCGTGCAGAGAGGTGAGGGCCAACGTGCAGAGAGGTGAGGGCCAACGTGCAGAGAGGTGAGGGCCAGGCAGGGAGGGCCAGGCAGGCAGAGAGGTGAGGGCCAGCGTGCAGAGAGGTGAGGGCCAGCGTGCAGAGAGGTGAGGGCCAGGCAGGCAGAGAGGTGAGGGCCAGGCAGGGAGGGCCAGGCAGGCAGAGAGGTGAGGGCCAGCGTGCGGGGAGGTGAGGGCCAGCGTGCGGAGAGGTGAGGGCCAGCGTGCGGGGAGGTGAGGGCCAGCGTGCGGGGAGGTGAGGGCCAGCGTGCGGAGAGGTGAGGGCCAGCGTGCGGGGAGGTGAGGGCCAGCGTGCGGGGAGGCGAGGGCCAGCGTGCGGGGAGGCGAGGGCCAGCGTGCGGAGAGGCGAGGGCCAGCGTGCGGGGAGGCGAGGGCCAGCGTGCGGAGAGGCGAGGGCCAGCGTGCGGGGAGGCGAGGGCCAGCGTGCGGAGAGGCGAGGGCCAGCGTGCGGGGAGGCGAGGGCCAGCGTGCGGGGAGGTGAGGGCCAGCGTGCGGGGAGGTGAGGGCCAGCGTGCGGGGAGGTGAGGGCCAGCGTGCGAGGAGGTGAGGGCGCACGCCGGGGAGGTGAGGGCCAGCGCGCCGGGGAGGTGAGGGCCAGCGTGCAGAGAGGTGAGGGCCAGCGTGCAGAGAGGTGAGGGCCAGCGTGCAGAGAGGTGAGGGCCAGGCAGGCAGAGAGGTGAGGGCCAGGCAGGGAGGGCCAGGCAGGCAGAGAGGTGAGGGCCAGCGTGCGGGGAGGTGAGGGCCAGCGTGCAGAGAGGTGAGGGCCAGGCAGGCAGAGAGGTGAGGGCCAGGCAGGGAGGGCCAGGCAGGCAGAGAGGTGAGGGCCAGCGTGCGGGGAGGTGAGTGCCAGCGTGCGGGGAGGTGAGGGCCAGCGTGCGGGGAGGTGAGGGCCAGCGTGCGGGGATGTGAGGGCCAGCGCGCAGGGAGGTGAGGGCCAGCGTGCAGAGAGGGAGTAAGAGAAACACTCGGTCATCAGCAGCACAGAGCTCCTTCCCCACTGGGCTAGCTACCCATGTTTGTTTGTTTGTTTGTTTGTTTTTGTTTGTTTGTTTGTTCCCTGACATTGCTGCTGCTGCTGTGTGTTTGTGTGTAGGTCAGAGGGTATCGTCCCCCTATACAGCTGCTCCGTGAGACTAGACATCTACCACTATCAGATTAGAGCCATAAAGGAGACTAGACATCTACCACTATCAGATTAGAGCCATAAAGGAGACTAGACATCTACCACTATCAGATTAGAGCCATAAAGGAGACTAGACATCTACCACCCCACTATCAGATTAGAGCCATAAAGGAGACTAGACATCTACCACTATCAGATTAGAGCCATAACGGAGACTAGACATCTACCACTATCAGATTAGAGCCATAACGGAGACTAGACATCTACCACCCCACTATCAGATTAGAGCCATAAAGGAGACTAGATATCTACCACTATCAGATTAGAGCCATAAAGGAGACTAGACATCTACCACTATCAGATTAGAGCCATAAAGGAGACTAGACATCTACCACTATCAGATTAGAGCCATAAAGGAGACTAGACATCTACCACTATCAGATTAGAGCCATAAAGGAGACTAGATATCTACCACTATCAGATTAGAGCCATAAAGGAGACTAGACATCTGCCACTATCAGATTAGAGCCATAAAGGAGACTAGACATCTGCCACTATCAGATTAGAGCCATAAAGGAGACTAGACATCTACCACTATCAGATTAGAGCCATAAAGGAGACTAGATATCTACCACTATCAGATTAGAGCCATAAAGGAGACTAGACATATGCCACTATCAGATTAGAGCCATAAAGGAGACTAGACATCTGCCACTATCAGATTAGAGCCATAAAGGAGACTAGACATCTACCACTATCAGATTAGAGCCATAAAGGAGACTAGACATCTACCACTATCAGATTAGAGCCATAAAGGAGACTAGACATCTACCACTATCAGATTAGAGCCATAAAGGAGACTAGACATCTACCACTATCAGATTAGAGCCATAAAGGAGATTTGGAACATATAACCAGTGTTAGGAGTTTAAAATGACTTTACATGAACCTGTGTTGATGAAACCATAAGAACTCTGTTGAACTCTATGACTTTACATGAACCTGTGTTGATGAAACCAAAAGAACTCTGTTGAACTCTATGACTTTACATGAACCTGTGTTGATGAAACCATAAGAACCCTGTTTAACTCTATGACTTTACATGAAACCATAAGAACTCTGTTGAACTCTATGACTTTACATGAACCTGTGTCGATGAAACCATAAGAACTCTGTTGAACTCTATGACTTTACATGAAACCATAAGAACTCTGTTGAACTCTATGACTTTACATGAAACCATAAGAACCCTGTTGAACTCTATGACTTTACATGAAACCATAAGAACTCTGTTGAACTCTGACTTCAGGTTAGGGCACGCCTCAGTTCATCAACCCTCTGGTAACTGACATGTGGACGGTCTTCTGCTTGGATCACTGTACAGCTGTAATGACTAATTCATTTGCCTTTTCATGCAGATCCAAATATTGAAGGACCGTCACACACCATCCCTCTGTAATGGACTTTAAAAAGCAATGAGAGTCTGAGTAGAGAAAGTACACAGTAGACTAGACACGATATCTGCAGTCACAAGGGGTAGAAAGGGGCGGGCGGGCGGGTGGGTGAGCCTTTGCCCAGACAGACGGACAGACACATTTTCCCCTCAGATTACCTGCCTGAGCGAGCAGCCATTTTACCGTGAGGTGAGCCAGAAACAACACATCATCAAAATGCCTCAGCCTCTGTCCTCCCTCCACCGACTCCATCTCCTGTCTCGTCTGTCCTCGGCCGGTGTCTCTACAGTCCTTCCTACTAGCCAGTCGTCTCTTCTTTCCCTCCTGGAAGAATTTAAATAGACACAATTACCTCAAACGGGCGGCGTCTGGAGCCAGGTTAATGTGAACCCACTGGGAGGCTAGTGGGACCTCCGGCGGCGGCAGGGGGGGGGGTCTCTGTATGTCTGTTGCTATATATCTCAAGGCTATAGTATTGTAGCTCATGTATTTCTTCCTGTCCTTGGGCTACATTTGTAATTAGGTTTTTGGGTCCAGACATTTCTGCTTGGCTGAAAGGCCTAATTCTACTGAGGGGGAGAGAGAGAGGGAGGGAGAGACAGGAGAGAGAGGGGGGGGGGGGGGAGAGAGAAAGAGGGAGGGAGAGAGAGAGAGAGAGAGGGGGGGGGGAGAGAAAATAGAGAGAATGAATGAGAAGTGTGGGGAGAGAGAGAGAGAGTGACCGAGAGGGAGGAAAGGAGCTTGAACAGAAAGTGTAGCTCGTGAAGCATGAAATTCCTCAGTGTCCGTGTGCCAATAGTGTGTCCTGCAGTAACAGGTAAGATGTAATGACAGGATTGACTCTGTCTTTGTGACGGCCGAGTGGCGACCCCTCTCGCTCTCTTCCTCTCGCTCGCTCTCTTCCTGTCGCTCGATCTATCTGGTCTTCAGTTGTAACAGGAAGTAAAGCTGACATTACAGGAAGCTGTGTGTGTCTCTGACAGGACAGGAGGCTAATGTCCTTCAGATATTGCAGTATTCATATTCATCCATCCAGAGCAAGGCGTCATAGTTGATTTCTGGGAAACACACTTTCTGCAAGTTGATTATATATTTATTTTAGAAATAATGACTGACTTGATACACTGCTCACCGTCCAATCACCAGCCAGACAGTAATATGTTTACACTGCTCACCGTCCAATCACCAGCCAGACAGCAATATGTTTACACTGCTCACCCTCCAATCACCAGCCAGACAGTAATATGTTTACACTGCTCACCCTCCAATCACCAGCCAGACAGTAATATGTTTACACTGCTCACCCTCCAATCACCAGCCAGACAGCAATATGTTTACACTGCTCACCCTCCAATCACCAGCCAGACAGCAATATGTTTACACTGCTCACCCTCCAATCACCAGCCAGACAGCAATATGTTTACACTGCTCACCCTCCAATCACCAGCCAGACAGCAATATGTTTACACTGCTCACCCTCCAATCACCAGCCAGACAGTAATATGTTTACACTGCTCACCCTCCAATCACCAGCCAGACAGTAATATGTTTACACTGCTCACCCTCCAATCACCAGCCAGACAGTAATATGTTTACACTGCTCACCCTCCAATCACCAGCCAGACAGTAATATGTTTACACTGCTCACCCTCCAATCACCAGCCAGACAGTAATATGTTTACACTGCTCACCCTCCAATCACCAGTCAGACAGTAATATGTTTACACTGCTCACCCTCCAATCACCAGCCAGACAGTAATATGTTTACACTGCTCACCCTCCAATCACCAGCCAGACAGTAATATGTTTACACTGCTCACCCTCCAATCACCAGTCAGACAGTAATATGTTTACACTGCTCACCCTCCAATCACCAGCCAGACAGTAATATGTTTACACTGTTCACCCTCCAATCACCAGCCAGACAGTAATATGTTTACACTGCTCACCCTCCAATCACCAGCCAGACAGTAATATGTTTACACTGCTCACCCTCCAATCACCAGCCAGACAGTAATATGTTTACACTGCTCACCCTCCAATCACCAGCCAGACAGTAATATGTTTACACTGCTCACCCTCCAATCACCAGCCAGACAGCAATATGTTTACACTGCTCACCCTCCAATCACCAGCCAGACAGTAATATGTTTACACTGCTCACCCTCCAATCACCAGCCAGACAGCAATATGTTTACACTGCTCACCCTCCAATCACCAGCCAGACAGAAATATGTTTACACTGCTCACCCTCCAATCACCAGCCAGACAGTAATATGTTTACACTGCTCACCCTCCAATCACCAGCCAGACAGCAATATGTTTACACTGCTCACCCTCCAATCACCAGCCAGACAGTAATATGTTTACACTGCTCACCGTCCAATCACCAGTCAGACAGTAATATGTTTACACTGCTCACCCTCCAATCACCAGCCAGACAGTAATATGTTTACACTGCTCACCCTCCAATCACCAGCCAGACAGTAATATGTTTACACTGCTCACCCTCCAATCACCAGCCAGACAGCAATATGTTTACACTGCTCACCTTCCAATCACCAGCCAGACAGTAATATGTTGTCCTCTAATAACACGTTTACACTGCTCACCCTCCAATCACCAGCCAGACAGCAATATGTTGTACTCTAATAACGCGTTTACACTGCTCACCCTCCAATCACCAGCCAGACAGTAATATGTTGTCCTCTAATAACACGTTTACACTGCTCACCCTCCAATCACCAGCCAGACAGTAATATGTTGTCTAATACCACGTTTACACTGCTCACCCTCCAATCACCAGCCAGACAGTAATATGTTGTCTAATACCACGTTTACACTGCTCACCCTCCAATCACCAGCCAGACAGTAATATGTTGTCTAATAACACGTTTACACTGCTCACCCTCCAATCACCAGCCAGACAGTAATATGTTGTCCTCTAATAACACGTTTACACTGCTCACCCTCCAATCACCAGCCAGACAGTAATATGTTGTCTAATACCACGTTTACACTGCTCACCCTCCAATCACCAGCCAGACAGTAATATGTTGTCTAATACCACGTTTACACTGCTCACCCTCCAATCACCAGCCAGACAGTAATATGTTGTCCTCTAATAACACGTTTACACTGCTCGCCCTCCAATCACCAGCCAGACAGTAATATGTTGTCCTCTAATAACACGTTTACACTGCCCACCCTCCAATCACCAGCCAGACAGTAATATGTTGTCCTCTAATAACACGTTTACACTGCTCGCCCTCCAATCACCAGCCAGACAGTAATATGTTGTCCTCTAATAACACGTTTACACTGCTCACCCTCCAATCACCAGCCAGACAGTAATATGTTGTCCTCTAATAACACGTTTACACTGCTCACCCTCCAATCACCAGCCAGACAGTAATATGTTGTCCTCTAATAACAGACCTTATTATTCTCCAGTTCTGAAAGAAACCATTCCATTTTATCCACATTCTAGTCCATTTCCTGTCGACTCCTGCGTAAATTGCTAAAACGTTCGTTAAGGTTTCGTTAAGGTTTCTCCTGGAAACGTTCGTTAAGGTTTCTCCTGGAAACGTTCGTTAAGGTTTCTCCTGGAAACGTTCGTTAAGGTTTCTCCTGGAAACGTTCGTTAAGGTTTCTCCTGGAAACGTTAGAGCCTTTTCTATTGTTGTCCAATGAAAAAGGATGAATTCAGATGTGCCCGACTAAGTGGGTTGATTTTAGAGCTGGAGGGATTATCTCATTTGCTGCTGTTGTTGTTGCTGCTCACGTTTCATCCCGAACCAGGAAATGAAAAGTGGTGGATGAATAATATTTAATCTCTTTGTTCCCTTTAATCCTCAATTAGAAAGATAAGCTGACTAACAAACATTCACTTAGTTATTAAGGCCTATTTAGATGTTCTCTCTCTGTGTGTGTGTGTGTGTGTGTGTGTGTGTGTTTAATAATCGGCGTGGTGTTCGTTTCCTCTTGACGATTGCTGCTTAGAGATGCTTTCAAAGCGTGTGCTGTTGGTTCAAGACCAATGTCCTTGATTTGTCTGTGTACTTTGTACAGTTTTTACCTTTTCTTTATAGAAGCGTATCAGACCTGCTGTGATAGTGCTGTGGAGAGGCTGGGGCCCAGCTGAATCAGTACAGACTCGGTGGTTTAATGTGTTTCTGTTCCCTTTGACAGGGAATGTGGTGATGAAATGATGTCAGGGTAATATAGACCAAAATGAGAGGCAGTGAGGGAAAAGGGTGGAGAGACCTCTCCTCTTCAGGCGTGTCAGTGTGGCTGGGCAGACACCGGTAGACGAGGCCCCCTGCTCTAAGCGTCCGCCCTGCCACGCGCCCTGCCGACTGTCATTAACCCTCATCTCTCCACCAATGTGACGGCTAACTCTCTCCCCTGTCCATCACCATTTAGCTCACCACCCTGGAACTGACCCTTGAAAGCGTCCAGTTAGGGTGCTCATTATGATTCCAGCTAGGAGCAGACGGCTGATGTGTTGAGGGTTAGAGCGGAGCAGACAGACATGCTATGTTGAGGGTTAGAGAGGAGCAGACAGACATGCTATGTTGAGGGTTAGAGAGGAGCAGACAGACATGCTATGTTGAGGGTTAGAGCGGAGCAGACAGACATGCTATGTTGAGGGTTAGAGAGGAGCAGACAGACATGCTATGTTGAGGGTTAGAGAGGAGCAGACAGACATGCTATGTTGAGGGTTAGAGCGGAGCAGACAGACATGCTATGTTGAGGGTTAGAGCGGAGCAGACAGACATGCTATGTTGAGGGTTAGAGCGGAGCAGACATACATGATATGTTGAGGGTTAGAGTGGAGCAGACAGACAGCTGATATATGTTGAGGGTTAGAGCAGACAGACAGACATGATATGTTGAGGGTTAGAGCAGACAGACAGCTGCTATGATATGTTGAGGGTTAGAGCGGAGCAGACAGACGACTGATATGATATGTTGAGGGTTAGAGAGGAGCAGACAGACAGCTGATATGATATGTTGAGGGTTAGAGCAGACAGACAGCTGATATGATATGTTGAGGGTTAGAGCGGAGCAGACAGACATCTGATATGATATGTTGAGGGTTAGAGCAGACAGACAGCTGATATGATATGTTGAGGGTTAGAGCGGAGCAGACAGACATCTGATATGATATGTTGAGGGTTAGAGCAGACAGACAGCTGATATGATATGTTGAGGGTTAGAGCAGACAGACAGCTGATATGATATGTTGAGGGTTAGAGAGGAGCAGACAGACAGCTGATATGATATGTTGAGGGTTAGAGCAGACAGACAGCTGATATGATATGTTGAGGGTTAGAGCGGAGCAGACATACAGCTGATATGATATGTTGAGGGTTAGAGCAGACAGACAGCTGATATGATATGTTGAGGGTTAGAGCAGACAGACAGCTGATATGATATGTTGAGGGTTAGAGCAGAGCAGACAGACAGCTGATATGATATGTTGAGGGTTAGAGAGGAGCAGACAGACAGCTGATATGATATGTTGAGGGTTAGAGAGGAGCAGACAGACAGCTGATATGATATGTTGAGGGTTAGAGCAGACAGACAGCTGATATGATATGTTGAGGGTTAGAGCAGACAGACAGCTGATATGATATGTTGAGGGTTAGAGCAGAGCAGACAGACAGCTGATATGATATGTTGAGGGTTAGAGAGGAGCAGACAGACAGCTGATATGATATGTTGAGGGTTAGAGCGGAGCAGACATACATCTGATATGATATGTTGAGGGTTAGAGCAGACAGACAGCTGATATGATATGTTGAGGGTTAGAGCAGAGCAGACAGACAGCTGATATGATATGTTGAGGGTTAGAGCAGACAGACAGCTGATATGATATGTTGAGGGTTAGAGCGGAGCAGACAGACGGCTGATATGATATGTTGAGGGTTAGAGCAGACAGACAGCTGATATGATATGTTGAGGGTTAGAGCAGACAGACAGCTGATATGATATGTTGAGGGTTAGAGCAGAGCAGACAGACAGCTGATATGATATGTTGAGGGTTAGAGAGGAGCAGACAGACAGCTGATATGATATGTTGAGGGTTAGAGAGGAGCAGACAGACAGCTGATATGATATGTTGAGGGTTAGAGCAGACAGACAGCTGATATGATATGTTGAGGGTTAGAGCAGACAGACAGCTGATATGATATGTTGAGGGTTAGAGCGGAGCAGACAGACAGCTGATATGATATGTTGAGGGTTAGAGAGGAGCAGACAGACAGCTGATATGATATGTTGAGGGTTAGAGAGGAGCAGACAGACAGCTGATATGATATGTTGATGGTTAGAGCGGAGCAGACATACATCTGATATGATATGTTGAGGGTTAGAGCAGACAGACAGCTGATATGATATGTTGAGGGTTAGAGCAGAGCAGACAGACAGCTGATATGATATGTTGAGGGTTAGAGAGGAGCAGACAGACAGCTGATATGATATGTTGAGGGTTAGAGCGGAGGAGACAGACAGCTGATATGATATGTTGAGGGTTAGAGCGGAGGAGACAGACGGTATGTACAGAGGAAAGCATCAACTTCTTCCTTGGACCGAAACACCTTTTTGAATTCTCACTAGTATTCAGCTGTGCTGTGCTGTGCTGTGCTGTGCTGTGCTGTGCTGTGAGCCTGTGCCTGTGCTGGTGCTGTGCTGTGAGCCTGTGAACGACACGTGTGGTGAACAGGCTGCTGCCTGCATCCAGAGGTTCAGTCTGCTCCATTGGATTATGTGTTATTGTAGGGTGTCTGTCTGTCTGTCTGTGTGTGTCCAAGCAGAGGTTCAGTCTGCTCCATTGGATTATGTGTTATTGTAGGGTGTCTGTCTGTCTGTCTGTGTGTGTCCAAGCAGAGGTTCAGTCTGCTCCGTTGGATTATGTGTTATTGTAGGGTGTCTGTCTGTCTGTCTGTGTGTGTCCAAGCAGAGGTTCAGTCTGCTCCATTGGGTTCTGTGTTATTGTAGGGTGTCTGTCTGTCTGTGTGTGTCCAAGCACACACAGTCGGCTCAAGCACCGACTCAATTCGCAACCAGGCGTTTTATATTCAGATTATATTATGGACATACTGTCTCCCTGTGTTGTTGGTTAGTTGATAAGTGGATAGGCCTACCACTGGTGTGTGTCATGTTAAATGTGACTGGTTATTTAATATTGTACTGTAAACCGCCGGCCCTGACCTATGGCTTTATTTAATAGCAGACGAGTCTTTATTTATCTCGATGTTTAGTCCTGTTACAGTGTCTCTCTCCTGTCCTTTGTGTTCACGTCTCTTAGTTTTTGAGGTTATTACTAATATATAATTCAGCTTCTAAAAAGTTCTGTCTATAAACATAAACAACCATCGACCCCGATTCAGGTCGTTGCTTCTGAGTGTGGCTCAAATGCCACACTACTCCCTGTAAAGTCCACTATTATTGACCAGGGCCCTAGTAGAAAGTAGTGCACTAAATAGGGAATAGGGTGCCATTTTGTAGCGCAGACTCCATCTGTCACTAAGTATCTTGTCTGATGGATTCATGCTACCGATGACCTGGTTTTACACTGGCTTGAGTCCCAAATGGCTCCCTATGTAGTGCACTACTTTTAACCAGGGCCCATAGGGTTCCATTTGGAACGGAGCCACTGCCTGCTTTCTGTTTACCAGCTCAAGTATTTTTTTTATACAACAGTGTTGTTCTCTCGTCTTTCAGTCTCTGATCTCTTGTAGAAACGTGTTTATTGTGCTGCCGGTATTACAGCAGGAAGGTTCACTCTCTATAACCCATCACCTCACATCAAGTCATCAGAGGAGTGGTCTCTGTCCCCCCCCATATAAGACAGGAAGGTTCACTCTATAACCCATCACCTCACATCAAGTCATCAGAGGAGTGGTCTCTGTCCCCCCCCATATAAGACAGGAAGGTTCACTCTATAACCCATCACCTCACATCAAGTCATCAGAGGAGTGGTCTCTGTCCCCCCCCCGTATAAGAAAGGGGGGGGGGGGGCTAGCTATAGGCTAATGGCACTGACTGTAATATAACAGTACAGTTACTGTAGGCTACGCAACGTTTCCCCCGTTGTAATGACAACAGTATAGTTACTATAGGCTACGCAACGTTTCCCCCGTTGTAATGACAACAGTATAGTTACTATAGACTACACAACGTTTCCCCCGTTGTAATGACAACAGTATAGTTACTGTAGGCTACGCAACGTTTCCCCCGTTGTAATGACAACAGTATAGTTACTGTAGGCTACGCAACGTTTCCCCCGTTGTAATGACAACAGTATAGTTACTATAGGCTACGCAACGTTTCCCCCGTTGTAATGACAACAATATAGTTACTATAGACTACACAACGTTTCCCCCGTTGTAATGACACCAGTACAGTTACTGTAGGCTACGCAACGTTTCCCCCGTTGTACTGACAACAGTATAGTTACTATAGACTACACAACGTTTCCCCCGTTGTAATGATAACAGTATAGTTACTATAGACTACACAACTTTTCCCCCGTTGTAATGACAGCAGTATAGTTACTATAGACTACACAACGTTTCCCCCGTTGTAATGACAACAGTATAGTTACTATAGACTACACAACGTTCCCCCGATGTAATGACAACAGTATAGTTACTATAGACTACACAACGTTTCCCCCGTTGTAATGACAACAGTATAGTTACTATAGACTACACAACGTTTCCCCCGTTGTAATGACAACAGTATAGTTACTATAGACTACACAACTTTTCCCCCGTTGTAATGACAGCAGTATAGTTACTATAGACTACACAACGTTTCCCCCGTTGTAATGACAACAGTATAGTTACTATAGACTACACAACGTTCCCCCGATGTAATGACAACAGTATAGTTACTATAGACTACACAACGTTTCCCCCGTTGTAATGACAGCAGTATAGTTACTATAGACTACACAACGTTTCCCCCGTTGTAATGACAACAGTATAGTTACTATAGACTACACAACGTTCCCCCGATGTAATGACAACAGTATAGTTACTATAGACTACACAACATTTCCCCCGTTGTAATGACAACAGTATAGTTACTATAGACTACACAACATTTCCCCCGTTGTAATGACAACAGTATAGTTACTATAGACTACACAACATTTCCCCCGTTGTAATGATAACAGTATAGTTACTATAGACTACACAACGTTTCCCCCGTTGTAATGACAACAGTATAGTTAATATAGACTACACAACGTTTCCCCGTTGTAATGACAACAGTATAGTTACTATAGACTGCACAACGTTTCCCCCGTTGTAATGACAACAGTATAGTTACTATAGACTACACAACGTTTCCCCCGTTGTAATGACAACAGTATAGTTACTATAGACTACACAACGTTTCCCCCGTTGTAATGACAACAGTATAGTTACTATAGACTACACAACGTTTCCCCCGTTGTAATGACAACAGTATAGTTACTATAGACTACACAACATTTCCCCCGTTGTAATGATAACAGTATAGTTACTATAGACTACACAACGTTTCCCCCGTTGTAATGATAACAGTATAGTTACTATAGACTACACAACGTTTCCCCCGTTGTAATGATAACAGTATAGTTACTATAGACTACACAACGTTTCCCCCGTTGTAATGATAACAGTATAGTTACTATAGACTACACAACGTTTCCCCCGTTGTAATGACAACAGTATAGTTACTATAGACTACACAACGTTCCCCCGTTGTAATGACAACAGTATATTTACTATAGACTACACAACGTTTCCCCCGTTGTAATGACAACAGTATAGTTACTATAGACTACACAACGTTCCCCCGTTGTAATGACAACAGTATAGTTACGATAGACTACACAACGTTCCCCCGTTGTAATGACAACAGTATAGTTACTATAGACTATACGACGTTCCCCCGTTGTAATGACAACAGTATAGTTACTATAGACTACACAACGTTCCCCCGTTGTAATGACAACAGTATAGTTACTATAGACTACACAACGTTTCCCCCGTTGTAATGACAACAGTATAGTTACTATAGACTACACAACGTTTCCCCCATTGTAATGACAACAGTATAGTTACTATAGGCTACACAACGTTTCCCCCGTTGTAATGACAACAGTATAGTTACTATAGACTACACATCGTTCCCCCCGTTGTAATGACAACAGTATAGTTACTATAGACTACACAACGTTTCCCCCGTTGTAATGACAACAGTATAGTTACTATAGACTACACAACGTTCCCCCCGTTGTTACGACAACAGTATAGTTACTATAGACTACACAACGTTTCCCCCGTTGTAACGATAACAGTATAGTTACTATAGACTACACAACGTTTCCCCCGTTGTAATGACAACAGTATAGTTACTATAGACTACACAACGTTTCCCCCGTTGTAATGACAACAGTATAGTTACTATAGACTACACAACGTTTCCCCCATTGTTACGACAACAGTATAGTTACTATAGACTACACAACGTTTCCCCCGTTGTAATGACAACAGTATAGTTACTATAGACTACACAACGTTTCCCCCGTTGTAATGACAACATTATAGTTACTATAGACTACACAACGTTTCCCCCGTTGTTACGACAACAGTATAGTTACTATAGACTACACAACGTTTCCCCCGTTGTTACGACAACAGTATAGTACAGGCATCATCAACTAGATTCAGTCGTGGGACGATTTGTTTTCTTCAGCGGATGGTCAGGGGGCCGGAACATAATCACAGATCATTTGTCGACTGTAAATTGTCTGTAAGAAGCCAGAACAGATACAATATTTGACTAAAACGTAATTTCAAGCCTTGCTTTCATATGATCACATCTCGATTATGCGTGGGAATACTTGGGAACAGATGTCCTAAATTAAAATGGAGCTGATTTCCTGGTGTTTTTAGTCTTATGTCGAACAATGACAATTCTAAACTTGGTGGGCCAAATATAATGAAACCCGCGGGCCGTCACCCGTGGGCCGTCGCTTGCGGCCCGTCGCCCGTGGGCCGTCACTTGGGGAACCTTGCTATAGTTTCTCTCTGCATGTTTAACAGTTCAGTATTTTAGCTGTTTTTCCTGCAGTTAAATGAAGTCCACAAAGAAGAGGTCATGAGTAATGTCATGTCTCTTGAACATGGTAGATTTACGTTGGGGCAAAATGTAGATGTACGTTGGGGCAAAATGTAGATGTACGTTGGGGCAAAATGTAGATGTACGTTGGGGCAAAATGTAGATTTACGTTGGGGCAAAATGTAGATTTACGTTGGGGCAAAATGTAGATGTACGTTGGGGCAAAATGTAGATTTACGTTGGGGCAAAATGTAGATTACACCTAAATAGACATACCAAAAGGTAACACTTCTTCATGAGATTGCCATAAACAATAACTAGTAACGCTGCATAATTCTAGAAAGGTCTGGAACTCACCTTTCTCTGGTCAATTTGTTTAATAAATTGTTGAGGTGTACTCAATTTTAAAGGGCACAAGCTCAATTGCATAGTGAAAATATTTTTAACATTTTATGAATCCCCCCCCCCCCCCCCCCCCCCCCCCATGTCAGGTGAAATGATGGAAATGCTTTGTACATATAAATTCTAAATGTCTCACTGTAAGTGTAACATAAATACGGCAGCAAAGCAGGACATGTGGAGGATGTCAGATCTGTTGCTTATCGTTCTGGAGCCTCTCTGAAAAACCCATGAAGCCTTGAGTCCCAGTCAGTCTGAGCACAGAGCAGCACAGACTGTTGAGTCTTCAGTCTTCACTGGGGGGGTCATAGACCCTGCAGCTGCTGTGTGACGGGTTCAGAGGTTATACCCGACAGGAGGGGAAACCACTCCAGTGTTTTAGTACTGCTGTCTAACATTCATGCTTTTATAATCACTGTGCTTTTCAACACACCCCTCTCTCTTGCTGAGCCCTGTCTGGTTTACCCAGCGCCTGTCTTACACACACACACACACACACACACACACACACACACACACTCTGGCACCGAAGGTTCATAAAACACTCTCTCTGGTTGGTTCTGAGGCCGCTGCTGGCCAGCCACTTCTGTGTGAGTGAGTGAAAGAGCTCCCCTTTACTCCAAAGTAATGATGGATGACAGACAGAGACGGGAGGTGTGTTTGGAAGGTAATAATGAAAGACATCAGTGAAAACGAGTTGTTTTGGCACTGTGAATAATGGATGGCAGAGGCAGTCTGGTACAGGAGCTACGGTGGCCCATGTGGAACAAATGGAGAGATTGGAGCCAGTGGACTGGCTCAGATATCATCTGTCATAATGAGCTGGCCTACGGAGCTTGGCTGTGTCCCAGAGTAGCGCTGTTAGGTCTGTGTCTCAGGCTTTGTGGCCTGGTCCAGGAAGTAGTCTCAGTTACAACGAGGTAACTTAGTGTAGTCAGTAGCTGTGTTCCAGTGTGTTAGACAGACCAGACTGGCTGTGGAGGAAGTAGTCTCAGTTATAACGAGGTAACTTAGTGTAGTCAGTAGCTGTGGTCCAGTGTGTTAGACAGACTAGACTGGCTGTGGAGGAAGTAGTCTCAGTTACAACGAGGTAACTTAGTGTAGTCAGTAGCTGTGGTCCAGTGTGTTAGACAGACCAGACTGGCTGTGGAGGAAGTAGTCTCAGTTATAACGAGGTAACTTAGTGTAGTCAGTAGCTGTGGTCCAGTGTGTTAGACAGACTAGACTGGCTGTGGAGGAAGTAGTCTCAGTTACAACGAGGTAGCTTAGTGTAGTCAGTAGCTGTGGTCCAGTGTGTTAGACAGACCAGACTGGCTGTGGAGGAAGTAGTCTCAGTTATAACGAGGTAACTTAGTGTAGTCAGTAGCTGTGGTCCAGTGTGTTAGACAGACCAGACTAGACTGGCTGTGGAGGAAGTAGTCTCAGTTACAACGAGGTAACTTAGTGTAGTCAGTAGCTGTGGTCCAGTGTGTTAGACAGACTAGACTGGCTGTGGAGGAAGTAGTCTCAGTTATAACGAGGTAACTTAGTGTAGTCAGTAGCTGTGTTCCAGTGTGTTAGACAGACCAGACTAGACTGGCTGTGGAGGAAGTAGTCTCAGTTACAACGAGGTAACTTAGTGTAGTCAGTAGCTGTGGTCCAGTGTGTTAGACAGACTAGACTGGCTGTGGAGGAAGTAGTCTCAGTTACAACGAGGTAGCTTAGTGTAGTCAGTAGCTGTGGTCCAGTGTGTTAGACAGACTAGACTGGCTGTGGAGGAAGTAGTCTCAGTTACAACGAGGTAACTTAGTGTAGTCAGTAGCTGTGGTCCAGTGTGTTAGACAGACCAGACTGGCTGTGGAGGAAGTAGTCTCAGTTACAACGAGGTAGCTTAGTGTAGTCAGTAGCTGTGGTCCAGTGTGTTAGACAGACCAGACTGGCTGTGGAGGAAGTAGTCTCAGTTACAACGAGGTAGCTTAGTGTAGCTGTGTTCCAGTGACTCGGCGTAGTCTGTAGAGTCATCTACTGTAACAGTCCAAGTGTCTCACAGAAACCCAGGATAAGTTGGCGTTAAGACACCACACTTCCGTTTACATTAGACTCTAGTCTTATCTGCCTGTTAGGGAGGGAGAGCTGCACTTCATTTACATTAGACTCTAGTCTTATCTGCCTGTTAGGGAGGGAGAGCTGCACTCCATTTACATTAGACTCTAGTCTTATCTGCCTGTTAGGGAGGGAGAGCTGCACTTCATTTACATTAGACTCTAGTCTTATCTGTCTGTTAGGGAGGGAGAGCTGCACTTCATTTACATTAGACTCTAGTCTTATCTGCCTGTTAGGGAGGGAGAGCTGCACTCCGTTTACATTAGACTCTAGTCTTATCTGCCTGTTAGGGAGGGAGAGCTGCACTTCATTTACATTAGACTCTAGTCTTATCTGCCTGTTAGGGAGGGAGAGCTGCACTCCGTTTACATTAGACTCTAGTCTTATCTGCCTGTTAGGGAGGGAGAGCTGCACTTCATTTACATTAGACTCTAGTCTTATCTGCCTGTTAGGGAGGGAGAGCTGCACTTCATTTACATTAGACTCTAGTCTTATCTGCCTGTTAGGGAGGGAGAGCTGCACTTCATTTACATTAGACTCTAGTCTTATCTGCCTGTTAGGGAGGGAGAGCTGCACTCCATTTACATTAGACTCTAGTCTTATCTGTCTGTTAGGGAGGGAGAGCTGCACTTCATTTACATTAGACTCTAGTCTTATCTGCCTGTTAGGGAGGGAGAGCTGCTTCCTCTTACTGCTTTGATACATCCAGGGTTCCCCTCTCTGGCCTCATGCTGTCCTCTGTCTCCTGGCTCTATGGAGACTCTCTCTGGCCCCATGCTGTCCTCTGTCTCCTGGCTCTATGGAGCCCCTCTCTGGCCCCATGCTGTCCTCTGGCTCTATGGAGCCCCTCTCTGGCCCCATGCTGTCCTCTGTCTCCTGGCTCTACGGAGACTCTCTCTGGCCCCATGCTGTCCTCTGTCTCCTGGTTCTACGGAGACTCTCTCTGGCCCCATGCAGTCCTCTGTCTCCTGGCTCTATGGAGCCCCTCTCTGGCCCCATGCTGTCCTCTGTCTCCTGGCTCTATGGAGCCCCTCTCTGGCCCCATGCTGTCCTCTGTCTCCTGGCTCTATGGAGCCCCTTTCTGGCCCCATGCTGTCCTCTGTCTCCTGGCTCTATGGAGCCCCTCTCTGGCCCCATGCTGTCCTCTGTCTCCTGGCTCTATGGAGCCCCACTCTGGCCCCATGCTGTCCTCTGTCTCCTGGCTCTATGGAGCCCCACTCTGGCCCCATGCTGTCCTCTGTCTCCTGGCTCTATGGAGCCCCTCTCTGGCCCCATGCTGTCCTCTGTCTCCTGGCTCTATGGAGCCCCTCTCTGGCCCCATGCTGTCCTCTGTCTCCTGGCTGTATGGAGCCCCTCTCTGGCCCCATGCTGTCCTCTGTCTCCTGGCTCTATGGAGCCCCTCTCTGACCCCATGCTGTCCTCTGTCTCCTGGCTCTATGGAGCCCCTCTCTGGCCCCATGCAGTCCTCTGTTTCCTGGCTCTATGGAGCCCCTTTCTGGCCCCATGCTGTCCTCTGTCTCCTGGCTCTATGGAGCCCCTTTCTGGCCCCATGCTGTCCTCTGTCTCCTGGCTCTATGGAGCCCCTTTCTGGCCCCATGCTGTCCTCTGTCTCCTGGCTCTATGGAGCCCCTCTCTGGCCCCATGCTGTCCTCTGTCTCCTGGCTCTATGGAGCCCCTCTCTGGCCCCATGCTGTCCTCTGTCCTCTGGCTCTATGAATCCCCTCTCTGGCCCTTGCTGAGAGCCTCTTGCATGGTAATCAAATGTTATTTGTTACATGCGCCGAATACAACAGGTGTAGACCTCACCGTGAAATTCTTCGCATCCAAGCTCTTATCCAACAATGTAGTTCAAGAAATAGAGTTAATAAATTATTTACTATATAAAGAATAAAATGAAAAGTAACACAATACAATAACAATAACGAGGCTATATACAGGGTGTTACGGTACAGAGTCAATGTGGAGGTTATATACAGGGTGTTACGGTACAGAGTCAATGTGAGGGGGACAGGTTAGAGGTAATTGGTACATGTAGGCAGGGGTAAAGTGACTATGTATAGATAATGATCAGAGAGTAGCATCATTGTTAAAACAAAAAAGGGGGGGGGGTCAATGTAAATAGTCTGGGTGGCCATTTGATTAGATGTTCAGGAGTCTTATGGCTTGGGGGGGGGTAGAAGCTGTTTGGGAACCTTTTGGACCTAGACTTGGCGCTCCGGTACCGCTTGCCGTGCGGTAGCCTAGAGAACAGTCTATGACTAGGGTGTCTGGAGTCTTCTTAGGGCCTTCCTCTGACACGGCCTGGTTTAGAGGTCCTGGATGGCAGGAAGCTTGGCCCCAGTGATGTACTGGCCAGTACTCACTACCCTCTGTAGGACCTTACGGGACCTAGGACCTTGTAGGACCCCAGTGATGTACTGGCCAGTACTCACTACCCTCTGTAGGACCTTACGGTCGGATGCCAAGCAGTTTCCCTACCAGGCGGCGATGCAGCCGGGCAGGAAGGAGATTATAAATGATTATGATGCTCTGTTCCTTTTAAAACTACAGCAACGTGACATACAGTAGAAGACATTTGGATCTATATGCATTACCTTCCTGACTGGTTCAGTGTTATTCTTTCCCCTCAGGAAATGTTTACGTTTCATAAGAACTGTTAATGGCAACATATGTAGAGATGAAACTCCTGTTTCCTCTCGCTCTCGCCCCTCTCGCTCGCCCCTCTCGCTCGCTCGCTCGCTCTCTCCCTCGCTCTCTCCCCTCTCTCTCCCCTCTCCCTCGATCTCTCCCCTCTCCCTCGATCTCTCCCTCGCTCTCTCCCTCGCTCTCTCCCTCGCTCTCTCCCTCGCTCTCTCCCTCACTCTCTCCCTCGCTCTCTCCCCTCCCTCGCTCTCTCCCCTCCCTCGCTCTCTCCCTCGCTCTCTCCCCTCCCTCGCTCTCTCCCTCGCTCTCTCCCCTCCCTCGCTCTCTGCCCTCTCTCTCCCCTCTCCCTCGATCTCTCCCCTCCCTCCCTCGCTCTCTCCCCTCCCTCGCTCTCTCCCCTCTCTCTCCCCTCTCCCTCGCTCTCTCCCCTCTCTCTCCCCTCTCCCTCGATCTCTCCCCTCTCCCTCGATCTCTCCCCTCTCCCTCGCTCTCTACCCTCCCCTGTCCCTCACTCTCTCCCCTCTCCCTCGCCCTCTCCCTCGCTCTCTTTGTCTTTTCTGTGAGTAGCTGCTTTTGTCCAGGTTGTTGTTGCTATAGATGTATATCCTGGCCTGTAAACCACGGGCCTGTTCACCAAGAACTGTGATTTATGGGTAATACCACGGGCCTGTTCACCAAGAACTGTGATTTATGGGTAATGCACATGGCTGACCTAGAGGGTCGCCAATCTGGACCGCTGCTGCTTATGCTGCGCTTTCCCCTCCTGTGAAGTGAGCTGGAGAGCCCGGGTAACCCAAATGGCACCCTTATTCCCTATTTTAGTGCACTACTTTTGACCAGAGTCCTATGGGGTTCCTCAAAAGTAGTGTATTATTTTGTGAATAGGGTGCCATTTGGGCCGCAGTAGACTGGTTCTGTCTGGGTCTGAGGCCAGGGAATGGAGCTCAGTTCCTTTTCCTCGGCAGAGTCTGAGCTGAACCACGTCAGGCTGTAAGACACCGCTATATAGATGCAGATAGAGAGGCTTTATCAGACAGTTGTCTGGGCCTGGGGAGTGAGTGAGTGGGTGGAAGGGTTAGTGTGTGACTGAGGGAGAGACTGAAAGTGTGTGTGTGTGTGTGTGTGTGTTGCTTTGTACTGAACAGGCCTGACGCCAGTAGTGTTTAGTGAGGGTGTGTTGATGGTTACCAGTGGAACAGCCTCCTGAGAATCAGATAAAAAAATATTAAAATAACAAAAAGCTATCTCCCTTTCTCCTTCCCTCACGTTCTCTTTTGCTCATTCCCTTCTTTCGCTCTCCCTTTCCCTTCCTTCCCTATCTCCTTCCCTCCTTTTCACTTTCTCTCTCTCCTTTCCTCACTCGCTTGCATGCTCCCTCCTTTCCCGCTCTCTTGTTTTCTCTCTCTCTCTCTCTCTCGTCAGCCCTACAGATTGGTGAGAACTACCCCCCCCCCCCCCCCTATTCCTACATGCCTGTGAATTCCTCCCTGTGTTTATGCCCGTAGCTCCATGTTGTATTGTCTTCAGTAGATCTAGAGGCTGGAAGTATAAGTCATGAATGTATCCCTGCTCTGTGCCCTTGTGCTGCTAGGAAGCCACTAGTCTTAAATAGAGTTTCTTTGTATTCCGTTATTTACTCTCAAACTGCTCTGGGTGTTTCTGCGTTCTTCCACCCTCAAAAACAAGTCACCACAATGTTGAAAGGAAATGAAATATAATTTTAACCCCTTAACCAATCGATCCAGTGATTTTATGTGAATGGCCGTCGTACGGTTCCATGTGACGCTTTTTAACCAGTACATCTGTTGTTATAGTGGGCTTTATCAAGGGGATTACACACATTTCAATGATCCTTTCTGACACTAGAATGGGCTTTTTAAAAAGAAAACAAACATAAATAAAAGACCTTGTAAAATATAAGCGTTTGTCCTTAGTTACTGACTATGTCACTGGTTCAAGGTAACGATAGTTAGTCTGCTTTATGACATCATCATACACACCAGAACAACTTCATGCTCATAATCAACAACAGAATTCAAATCTGCCAAAACCGTCACTATTCGCACTTCCCTGATATTGTAGCCGCTGAACAAAAGGCAGACAGGCCTAGTCAGAACATCCCACGCCTCAAACTATAGAAATAACAATGAGTTATGTCCTGAAACTATGACTGCAGTAGATTTTAGTGTCCCCCCCCATGAGTGGAGAAATGCAACTGAAGCACAAAATGAGTCCTTTTTAAATTCATGATTTGGTGCGAACCGTGACTGAAGCTGAGCAGAAATGACAACAGGAAGAATTTTAGAAATCGCTGCAAAGATATATTTGTTCTGCGTGAAAAACGCTGAATTCTACATTAACACAACCTCTTCTAGTTAAAGCTGCAATATGTATCTTTTTGGATGACCAGACCAAATTCACAGAGAAATGTGTGTTATAGATCTGTCATTTGCATTGGAAGCAAGTCTAAGAAGCAGTAGATATGTTCTATGTGAACTATTTCTACGCTTCCTGTTTAGTTTAGTTTTTAATATCTTTTACTTCCTTGTTTTTTACGCCAGCTTCAAACACCTGAAAAATACAATATTTTTTGCTTCTGGAAAATATATTTCCCAGCGCTTTAAGATGGTACAATGAAGTCTCTACACACTATACTTCCTTGTTTTGTCACAGAAACTGAAATTAGGCGAACCATTAGAATTTTAGCAACCAGGAAATGGCAGAGCGATTTTTAAAGGTAGATTATATCATCAGATAGTTGACTTGCTGACAGATCCCAGTACATCCAGAACATGCCTCAAACTACAGAAACTACAGCTGCCTTCCCAGTCCACCTGGCCTTGCTGCTGTTCCAGTTTCAACTGTTCTGCCTGCGGCTATGGGACCCTGACCTGTTCACCGGACGTGCTACCTGTCCCAGACCTGCTGTTTTCAACTCTCTAGAGACCGCAGGAGCGGTAGAGATACTCTCAATGATCGGCTATGAAAAGCCAACTGACATTTACTCCTGAGGTGCTGACCTGTTGCACCCTCGATAACTACTGTGATTATTATTATTTGACCCTGCTGGTCATTTATGAACATTTGAACATCTTGGCCATGTTCTGTTATAATCTCCACCCGGCACAGCCAGAAGAGGACTGGCCACCCCTCATAGCCTGGCTCCTCTCTAGGTTTCTTCCTAGGTTTTGGCCTTTTCTAGGGAGTTTTTCCTAGCCACCGTGCTTCTACACCTGCATTGCTTGCTGTTTGGGGTTTTAGGCTGGGTTTCTGTACAGCACTTCGAGATATTAGCTGATGTACGAAGGGCTATATAAATAAATTAGAAATTTTGACTTTAGTTCACCCTGAGTATCATCTGACTCTGACTATGCCACTTGTGACATAATTAGTGTCACAGAGTTCCAGGAAACCAACCTAATATTAAACACAATGTTCCTCCTTTGTCAACTAAATGATTTATTGATCTTTACAAAACACCACACCAGATCAAATGGCACCCTACTATTCTCTATGGGATATGGTCAAAAGTAGTGCACTATATAGAGAATAGGATGCTATTTGGGATGCATACTGGGCTATTTATGTGCCTGGAAACAGTGAATTTCTGTGTTAGGCCTATGTGTAAGAGCTGCCTCTGACAGATGATCGTTAGCTTGGTGTGTCCCTTCTCCAGACTCATTTGGTGTAGCTAGCCTAGCTAACCTAGTGTCCTGGTCTGCCGATGATTTAAGGCGAGGGGTGGTCCTTATGGAATAACTGGGTCACAATGATAGAGGGGTTGTCATGGTGATATAGGGGTTGTTATTGTTGTTGTTTTTTTACTCAGGAGGAAAACCCGTAGGTGGAGGGGAGACGGGCCACAGCTGAGGCTACTCCCAGCCTGCAGCTGCTGTGTGTGTGTGTGTGTGTGTGTGTGTGTGTGTGTGTGTGTGTGTGTGTGTGTGTGTGTGTGTGTGTGTGTGTGTGTGTGTGTGTGTGTGTGGCTCTTAGGTAGAGTGAGAGAGATCTATAGGTGCTGTGGGTTGTGGATCAGGGACCTTTTGTTTGTGTGTTTGTCTCTCTGTATTCAAGGAACACGTCCCAGGGGGCCGGGTTGTTTTGCAGGGCTCAGGTTGTGTTGATGCCGAGCTTGATGTGCAGCTGGCATGGCTGTGAAGGGCTGACTGTGCCAACCCTCGTCTGGGTTGCTCCCGACCCCTCGCCACTACAGAACGCTTTAATCTGCCTGTCCAAGAAGAGTCTGTGTCTTTCTGTCCCAGAAAAATATTGTTTTACTTGTAGTTTTAGATTTGTGAAATGAATTCTACTTTTATGGTTTCAGACTTGTGAAATGAATCCTACTTTTATGGTTTCAGATTTGTGAAATTAATCCTACTTCCCCAGATTATATTGCTGATTGTTATATTTATGAAAACACTGTTGCAAATTGGTAGACAGAGATATCCAACAGTTACTGAATAGGGCTGTGTGATGGTTCATTGGAAGATTAGATATATTAAGCCCAGTTCAGATACGTCAGATGAGACGCGATGAGAGAGAGCTAGCTAGCTATTTTGCGGCACATAGCTTGTCTAGCTTGCTGATATTTATCTGACAGTTCACAAAGTGTTTCCGGATGAAGACCGGCATTAAAATAACGGTCATAACCATTTAAAAAATATATTAAATTTAAAAAAATGTGGGGCGGTCCGTTTCCGCGGTAACATGGACTCTTAACAAACGTGATGCAACTTTGTTGCCCCTGGCTGAAACAAACACGGTGTTTTAGCAAATGAGGAATAGAATGGACTTGAAACCTCTCACCCTGGGAATTTGACTGGTAAACTCATGGTTACACTCACAATGGCTGCCTGGTACTGTGAACGCATGGTTACACTCACAATGGCTGCCTGGTATTGTGAACTCATGGTTACACTCACAATGGCTGCCTGGTATTGTGAACTCATGGTTACACTCACAATGGCTGCCTGGTATTGTGAACTCATGGTTACACTCACAATGGCTGCCTGGTATTGTGAACTCATGGTTACACTCACAATGGCTGCCTGGTATTGTGATGTAATCGTTTCCATGGTGATGTAGAATGCTCATTCAAATGATGTTAAGTGATGTTGCTCACCCAATGGAATGGTTGTTGTTATGTCAGTTGAGTTGAATCATCACAGCCCATTGGGTACACCTCCTTTTACTTCCTGTTTTGCGCCTATGGGTACACTCGTAATGGCCGCCGGTCTACCCATTATGCCATCGTTGGCTTGAATGTGGGACGCCTGTTCTATTTATTACATTTCTATGGCAGCGCAATCAGGAGCAGAGGAAAGAAGAAAATGTTGTATTTTTGTTATTCCAACAGTTATTACGGAGACTGCTGTGATTTTGGCGGGCCAATTACCGTCATGCAAAATTCCATGATTGTCACAGCTCTAGGTATGGCCTGTTTGTTTATGGTGTGTATATTTCACGACACTCGCTTGCTACAACAAGTGACAACTTTGTTTCATCACGTCACTGAAAAGCGACACTGTTACCGTGGAAACGGTCTCAACTGCACGTCTAATTTTCTTGGTCTGTCAGCTGTTTTAAAACACAACATCCTGAAACTAGCTGATTTTATCTCGTCTCGGCTGTTGTATCTGAACTGGGCTTTAGGCCACACACACTATCAGCCTGTCCAGACTGGGTTTGTTTGGTCAAATGTCTCTCCTCCAGAAGGGACTGTATTTTTATATTGCCCAAATTAAATGGATGATTATTCTATGTAAACATGTCCCTTTCTCATTCGACTGTTAGTTAGTAGTTAAAAGGTTGATATGGATGCTTGAGGTTAATAGCTCGGACACACCGGTAGGATTGTCAAATCTTTGCCTGCCAACGGTACTTAGCTTTTGTACTCTCTCTTGTGTTCAATGGAGACGTCCAGGACGGAGTGGAAATGCTCCCCCACGGTTAAAGGATCCGTTGAGAAACGTACGCCACAAACTTTGACATTTTTTTCTAACTTTGCGTCGTCTTCAGTTCAGCTGGAGTCTGTGGAAAGAACAGGAAGTTACCAAAACACTCCAAACCAGAAGGGGGCAGTAGAGTTGATTGGCAGTGCCTGTCCCCGTGCGCGTTGCTTATGGTCACAGAGGAAGAGAACCTCCATCTGAAGACTCAGTTCTCCAGAAACCAAATGAAAAGACTTCCAGGCAGTGAAACAACAGTATCTTCCAGGAGTCACGGACGTTTCCACTTCCCACCAACATAAACAAAACACAACTCTCCACTTTCTTTCCATAATAAGTGATTCATTTAACACCATTTCTGGTCCCGTTTTTTAACCAGAACTGTTTATATTTTTATACTCCCAGGGTTCTTTTACAAGGTTTTAGCATAGCAAGATATCTGTAAAGGTTAAATAAAAATAAATATCTTCCTGCTTAGGTTGGTTTAATGGCTAAGTAGTTAATTCACCTTAATGTCCTTAGCTGGCAGAGCGGTGCGTGTTTTAAGTCTTGTGTTCATCAGTGTTTTAGTGCTGCCTGTAGTATGACTCATGCGCTGCGTGTTTTAAGTCTTGTGTTCATCAGTGTTTTAGTGCTGCCTGTAGTATGACTCATGCGCTGCGTGTTTTAAGTCTTGTGTTCATCAGTGTTTTAGTGCTGCCTGTAGTATGACTCATGCGCTGCGTGTTTTAAGTCTTGTGTTCATCACTACAGCGTTTCACTGCTTCTGGAAGAGTAATGGGGTAAGTTCTCACAGTAAACAATCTGTTAAAACGATGGAACAGTCATCTCAGGTGATGAACACAACGAGAGACACACACACACACACACACACACACACACACAGTATGGAGTTGCGTTAAACTAATCTCGCATTAGATTTAGTGTCGTGAGTCGTATTTTTTTATCTCCCCCAAAGGTTTTGCGGATGTTAAGTGATTTAGAATTGATCATGTTTGTTGCTGTTGCGTTTTTGGTAAACGCCTCATTTCTCCAGTGGGCGTCATCCCACCACGCTAGGTTAGCCGGAGGACTTCCTTCCTGCTGCTGTTTTCTGTTTGTTTTTTCTCCTTTTCCCCGTTTTTACTGTAAATTTAGTTCTGGTTTTACTTCTGTCAACAACAATTACTGTACCACTGCCTTTACAGCAACAGGGGTTCTGTAGCCTTTAACACTGTGGGTTTGTTCCTAATGACATCCTGTTATATAACCTTTTACACTGTGGGTTTGTTCATAATGACATCCTGTTATATAACCTTTTACACTGTGGGTGTGTTCCTAATGTCATCCTGTTATATAACCTTTAACACCGTGGGTTTGTTCCTAATGACATCCTGTTATATAACCTTTTACACTGTGGGTTTGTTCCTAATGACATCCTGTTATATAACCTTTTACACTGTGGGTTTGTTCCTAATGACATCCTGTTATATAACCTTTTACACTGTGGGTTTGTTCCTAATGACATCCTGTTATATAACCTTTTACACTGTGGGTTTGTTCCTAATGACATCCTGTTATATAACCTTTTACACTGTGGGTTTGTTCCTAATGACATCCTGTTATATAACCTTTTACACTGTGGGTTTGTTCCTAATGACATCCTGTTATATAACCTTTTACACTGTGGGTTTGTTCCTAATGACATCCTGTTATATAACCTTTTACACTGTGGGTGTGTTCCTAATGACATCCTGTTATATAACCTCTGTTCACTGTTCGCTCCAAATCATGAATGCAAAAGGCCAAATATTTTTTCCGGTGATAAACAGGATAAATCAGAGCCACGCATCGTTTTTGCTAAAAAGAAAAAAAATTGTTCGCCAAATAGTTTTGCACTTCTTGTCATCTGATGAAAATAAAGTGTTTTTTTCTGTCAAATGTTTTCCACTAATTTAACGATCTGTACGCCCCTGATTCTCCACTGAACCAACAAACACTGATTTTCAATATTAAAAACTTGTGAAATGGTTTAAAACGCAGATTTTGTTTTGGGGGGGGGGTGTCTGTTTGAAAAAATGCAGATATAGTGAAGTTAATGCGACCCCTGATTTAGTGTACTACTCTTGACCAGGGCTCTGGTTGAAAGTCGTTCACTATCTAGGGAATAGGATGCTATATGGAATTAATGGTGTCCTACATACGATCAGGCTTACACTCTGTAGCCTAGCCTCTGTCGTTGTTTACAATAGCTTCTCTCCAGGATGTGATGAGGAAGGGAGGGGGTGTCCTAAGGTGCCTGGTATATCCCTGCCTCCTCTCTCTGGCTATAGGCCTTTGATATGTTGTGTTATCTGAGGCGAGGAAAGGCACGAAGGGGGTGTCGGGGTGGCTCCTGGGTTCTCCCTGCCTGCGACCCGTGTGGTGCGTGAGAGCCTGCCTCCCTTAGAGCCTCAGAGCCCGACACGGCGGGGAGGGTGTGTGTGTGTGTGTGAGCAAGCAAGCGACACAGGGCCTGTTTTTGCTTCAGTGAGGCTGGGTAATGGATAGTAAGTGAAATATCTAGTTCAGCGGTGTGGGAGGATGCAGGAGGCTTGCCCTGCGCCAGCCAGGCTGGCCTAGAATCATACTGTGTGTGTTTATTACACAGTGTGACATGTCTCCTGGCAGATAGAGTGGAGGCTGGGGTATGGAGGATAGGACTCCCACTATCCCCCTGAGGTCCAGCGGATCCTGGCATCGTATTCCACCTCGCCTCCCCCTCGCTGCTCTGGTCAGGGTGGAGGAGGAGGAGGAGGAGGGGGAGGACACACAATTAATTGCTGTAACTGGAGAAGTGCATTATTAATGAGGGTGTGGAACTGGCTGAACGGTCCTGGGTTGTTGAGCTCTGATTTGATCTAATACTGAACTTCTGTTGTCTTCCCTCCACCTCTCTGTCTCCGTCTCTGTCTCCCTCCACCTCTCTCTCTCTCCCGCTGTTTCTCTCTTTCTCTCCTGCTGTTTCTCTCTCTCTCCCGCTGTTTCTCCCTCTCCCGCTGTTTCTCCCTCTCTCCCACTGTTTCTCCCGCTCTCTCCCTCCCTCTCCCTCCCTCCAGAGGACCCAGCAGAGGCTGATCTGTGGCTACTCAACAGCTGCACTGTGAAAAACCCGGCCGAAGATCACTTCAGAAACTCCATCAAGTAAGGCCCCTGTACTCCTCTTCCTCCCATCTCCTAGTCTTCCTCCCCCTCTTCTTCTCGTCACTCACGCACATCCCTGGAGGCAGGGTTCACACGATACTGAACCCCTGAAAAAGAAACCTGGTTGAGAACACTGGAGACAGTAAAAACATGATTTTAAGTCCGACGTCTTTTCCACTGATATCTACAGTTTTATTTCCTGTCACACTCAAAACAACTGATCTCTCAGCTGCTGTAGAAACGTTTTTATTTTGTACTGTGATACCATTTTCCCCCTATACACACAAAACCCAGCAATTTTTAAGGATAAACAAGTGAAATAGTGACTGTAGCATGTTATGGAGGAGTTGTAGGAAGAGTCATCTGTGACACGGACAGAGGCAGGAAATGTCACGCGTCTCTGAGCCTCTGAGGAATGACATTCATAGACGGGGTTCAGATTCAGTCGGGCAGATAACATGCTTTGTGCTTCACACACACATCACATACGCCACACACACACACACACACACACACACACACACACACACACACACACACACACACACACACACACACACACACAGGCACATTGACTAGCCTGGCAGACGGACAGACACAGGGACAGATGCTGGCTGGCCAGCCTGGCAGACGTCAGACACAGGGACAGAGGCTAGCTGACTAGCCTGGCAGACGGACAGACACAGGGACATATGCTGGCTGACTAGCCTAGCAGACGGAAAGACACAGGGACAGAGGCTGACTGACTAGCCTGGCAGACGGACAGGGACAGAGGCTGACTGACTAGCCTGGCAGACGGACAGGGACAGAGGCTGACTGACTAGCCTGGCAGACGGACAGGGACAGAGGCTGACTGACTAGCCTGGCAGACGGACAGACACAGGGACAGAGGCTGACTGACTAGCCTGGCAGACGGACAAACACAGGGACAGATGCTGGCTGACTAGCCTGGCAGACGGACAGACACAGGGACAGAGGCTGACTGACTAGCCTGGCAGACGGACAGGGACAGAGGCTGACTGACTAGCCTGGCAGACGGACAGGGACAGAGGCTGACTGACTAGCCTGGCAGACGGACAGACCCAGGGATAGATGATGGCTGACTAGCCTGGCAGACGGACAGACACAGGCTGACTAGCCTGGCAGACGGACAGACACAGGGACAGAGGCTGACTGACTAGCCTGGCAGACGGACAGGGACAGAGGCTGACTGACTAGCCTGGCAGACGGACAGGGACAGAGGCTGACTGACTAGCCTGGCAGACGGACAGACCCAGGGACAGAGGCTGACTGACTAGCCTGGCAGACGGACAAACACAGGGACAGATGCTGGCTGACTAGCCTGGCAGACGGACAAACACAGGGACAGATGCTGGCTGACTAGCCTGGCAGACGGACAGACACAGGGACAGAGGCTGACTGACTAGCCTGGCAGACGGACAGGGACAGAGGCTGACTGACTAGCCTGGCAGACGGACAGGGACAGAGGCTGACTGACTAGCCTGGCAGACGGACAGGGGACAGAGGCTGACTGACTAGCCTGGCAGACGGACAGACCCAGGGACAGATGATGGCTGACTAGCCTGGCAGACGGACAGACACAGGCTGACTAGCCTGGCAGACGGACAGACACAGGGACAGATGCTGGCTGACTAGCCTGACAGACGGACAGACACAGGGACAGATGCTGGCTGACTAGCCTGGCAGACGGACAGACCCAGGGACAGATGCTGACTGACTAGCCTGGCAGATGGACAGACACAGGCTGACTAGCCTGGCAGACGGACAGACACAGGGACATATGCTGGCTGTCTAGCCTGGCAGACGGACAGGGACAGAGGCTGACTAGCCTGGCAGACGGACATACCCAGGGACAGATGCTGGCTGACTAGCCTGGCAGACGAACAGACACAGGCTGACTAGCCTGGCAGACGGACAGACACAGGGACAGATGCTGGCTGACTAGCCTGGCAGACGGACAGACACAGGGACAGATGCTGGCTGACTAGCCTGGCAGACGGACAGACCCAGGGACAGATGCTGACTGACTAGCCTGGCAGATGGACAGACACAGGCTGACTAGCCTGGCAGACGGACAGACACAGGGACATATGCTGGCTGTCTAGCCTGGCAGACGGACAGGGACAGAGGCTGACTAGCCTGGCAGACGGACATACCCAGGGACAGATGCTGGCTGACTAGCCTGGCAGACGGACAGACACAGGCTGACTAGCCTGGCAGACAGACAGACACAGGGACAGAGGCTGGCTGACTAGCCTGGCCCTGTGTTAACATTTTCTCTCCTTGATGCAGCCTTTTATTTGTTTTGGTCCAAAGTGCCTTGGTTCCCTCACTGTAGAGTGACAGTGATGACACTCATTAAAGAGCACTGTTCAAACCTCAGATGACACCCTATTCCAATCTTTTAAAGGCCGAGACCAGTAGTAGTGCACTCTGGGTAAATAGTGCAGCGGGGAGTGACCCACAACACCACTGATGACATCACTCTGACCATGTCCACTGTGTTCAATATCCCCAGACTGCAGCGTAACTAAGCAACCAGGTAGTTCTTCAGCCCGATGCATATTTCCATTTTGTCTCCTCTAACCCGAACAGGAAATAACCTTTATATAGCCAACACAAGTGAATCTGTGTAATGTTTATTTTTGGCAGTACGGTGACGTGCAGTAACAGTTTGTGGGACACTCGGTACTAGATGTCAATGTGAAGGATAAACGTGTAGTGCTGAGAGAGACGAGCTGTGCTGTCCTCACTGACTGAACAGAGGCTGGCCTCTCAGATGTCCTCACTGACTGACTGAACAGAGGCTCTCAGACAGGCTCTCAGACATCCTCGCTAACTGAACAGAACAGAGGCTGGCCTCTTAGACGTCCTCACTGAACAGAACAGAGGCTGGCCTCTCAGACATCCTCACTGAACAGAACAGAGGCTGGCCTCTCAGACGTCCTCACTGAACAGAACAGAGGCTGGCCTCTCAGACATCCTCACTGAACAGAATAGAGGCTGGCCCAGTCAGACATCCTCACTGACTGAACAGAGGCTGGCCTCTCAGACATCCTCACTGACTGAACAGAGGCTGGCCTCTCAGACATCCTCACTGACTGAACAGAGGCTGGCCACTCATACGTTCTCACTGACTGAACAGAGCAAAGCGGAGGCTGGCCTCATATGATGATGCACAGACATCTAGTGAGCCAGTCCCAGTAAGTAGCCTCTCTGGCCTCAGCTGTTGGCTGCTATATTGAGGCTTTGTCTCTGTTTGACCTTCTCTCTTGCTGAGAGCTCTTAGTTAGCCCACTTTAGGCTAAATTGGTAATGACAGAAATATATTGCACATGTTTTTTTTGGCCATCTGAAATAGTGTGTCTTATCAGACTCAGCCATAACGAGGCCAACGGGACCAACAATAGATTACCACACCAGGGGCTAATGTAATATAATGTATCAATGATTCAGATGCTATGGTAATTTCAGAGGTCCGGGCATCTTTTGTTCCAGCACTAGCTACAGTAGTGCTGGGCTTATTCACACTGCTAGGCCGCGCTGCTAATTACCAGCCTAATTGAAGTGAGAGGCTGTCGCCCCGGGCGTCTGCAGTACGAAGCGGCTCCAGAGGGGAATGTTGAGGCTCCTGGTGTGTGTGTGTGTGTGTGTGTGTGTGTGTGTGTGTGTGTGTGTGTGTGTGTGTGTGTGTGTGTGTGTGTGTGTGTGTGTGTGTGTGTGTGTGTGTGTGTGTGTGTGTGTGTGTGTGTGCCGTGGTTCCAAACACCTGCTTCTAAACTGCCACTTCCTCTGCAGGGTCATTGATCTTAGTGAGCTGCTGGGGCAGACTCCTCGGTGATAAGAGCGGGACAGGGAGCAGGAGGTCATAGAGGGGTGTGTGTGTGTGATGATGGGCCGTGTGGTTGTGCTAATGTGTTAGATGGTGATCGAGAGAGAGAGAATGGGGGGAAAGGGAAGTGTGTTTTAGCACATACATTTTCTTATCCATGGTTGTTTTGTTATGCATGGTGATGGTGAAGTATGGCTCTCCTAACTGTGGTGTCTCTTAGAGATGGTGAGGTATGGCTCTCCTAACTGTGGTGTCTCTTAGAGATGGTGAGGTATGGCTCTCCTAACTGTGGTGTGTCTCAGAGATGGTGAAGTATGGCTCTCCTAACTGTGGTGTGTCTCAGAGATGGTGAGGTATGGCTCTCCTAACTGTGGTGTCTCTTAGAGATGGTGAGGTATGGCTCTCCTAACTGTGGTGTCTCTTAGAGATGGTGAGGTATGGCTCTCCTAACTGTGGTGTGTCTAAGAGATAGTGAGGTATGGCTCTCCTAACTGTGGTGTCTCTTAGAGATGGTGAGGTATGGCTCTCCTAACTGTGGTGTGTCTAAGAGATAGTGAGGTATGGCTCTCCTAACTGTGGTGTGCTGTGTCTAAGAGATGGTGAGGTATGGCTCTCCTAACTGTGGTGTGTCTCAGATGGTGAGGTATGGCTCTCCTAACTGTGGTGTGTCTTAGAGATAGTGAGGTATGGCTCTCCTAACTGTGGTGTGTCTCAGATGGTGAGGTATGGCTCTCCTAACTATGGTGTGTCTTAGAGATGGTGAGGTATGGCTCTCCTAACTGTGGTGTGTCTCAGATGGTGAGGTATGGCTCTCCTAACTGTGGTGTGTCTCAGAGATGGTGAGTTATGGCTGTCCTAACTGTGGTGTGCTGTGTCTTAGAGATGGTGAGGTATGGCTCTCCTAACTATGGTGTGTCTTAGAGATGGTGAGGTATGGCTCTCCTAACTGTGGTGTGTCTCAGATGGTGAGGTATGGCTCTCCTAACTGTGGTGTGTCACAGATGGTGAGGTATGGCTCTCCTAACTGTGGTGTGTCTAAGAGATGGTGAGGTATAGCTCTCCTAACTGTGGTGTGTCTAAGAGATGGTGAGGTATAGCTCTCCTAACTGTGGTGTGTCTAAGAGATGGTGAGGTATGGCTCTCCTAACTATGGTGTGTCTTAGAGATGGTGAGGTATGGCTCTCCTAACTGTGGTGTGTCTAAGAGATGGTGAGGTATGGCTCTCCTAACTGTGGTGTGTCTTAGAGATGGTGAGGTATGGCTCTCCTAACTGTGGTGTGTCTAAGAGATGGTGAGGTATGGCTCTCCTAACTGTGGTGTGTCTAAGAGATGGTGAGGTATAGCTCTCCTAACTGTGGTGTGTCTAAGAGATGGTGAGGTATGGCTCTCCTAACTATGGTGTGTCTTAGAGATGGTGAGGTATGGCTCTCCTAACTGTGGTGTGTCTAAGAGATGGTGAGGTATGGCTCTCCTAACTGTGGTGTGTCTTAGAGATGGTGAGGTATGGCTCTCCTAACTGTGGTGTGTCTTAGAGATGGTGAGGTATGGCTCTCCTAACTGTGGTGTGTCTTAGAGATGGTGAGGTATGGCTCTCCTAACTGTGGTGTGTCTTAGAGATGGTGAGGTATGGCTCTCCTAACTGTGGTGTGTCTTAGAGATGGTGAGGTATGGCTCTCCTAACTGTGGTGTGTCTAAGAGATGGTGAGGTATGGCTCTCCTAACTGTGGTGTGTCTTAGAGATGGTGAGGTATGGCTCTCCTAACTATGGTGTGTCTTAGAGATGGTGAGGTATGGCTCTCCTAACTGTGGTGTGTCTAAGAGATGGTGAGGTATGGCTCTCCTAACTGTGGTGTGTCTAAGAGATGGTGAGGTATGGCTCTCCTAACTGTGGTGTGTCTAAGAGATGGTGAGGTATGGCTCTCCTAACTGTGGTGTGTCTAAGAGATGGTGAGGTATGGCTCTCCTAACTATGGTGTGTCTTAGAGATGGTGAGGTATGTCTCTCCTAACTATGGTGTGTCTTAGAGATGGTGAGGTATGTCTCTCCTAACTATGGTGTGTCTTAGAGATGGTGAGGTATGTCTCTCCTAACTGTGGTGTGCTGTGTCTTGGCCTAAAGTAGTTCTTCATCCCCTCTTTTGCAGTTGCAGACTAACATTGTCCCCTGGTGACACTGGTGCCACTATGTTTTTCAGTTGGTGGCACCAGCCCATGATTTGTTATTCGCGGCGTCACTCAATAGAATTTTTTTGTAGTTTTCATGTTGTGATTCAAAATATTTTTTTGTGTGCAACTTAATCCCCTAATCATGATTTCCAGTTGTCATGTGCTATTTTTGTTATATTTTACTGTTAAAATATATATATTTTGTGTATTTGTGTATTTTACTGTTAGAATAGGGCTCCAGAATGTAAATTTGACTGCACATTGTATATCGTAGGTACATTTTAATTGGGGCTAATTCACTACCTGAGTAATTGGAACCTCAAAACACAGTAGCTAGATGGCTAACTCTATATATAATACCCACTGCTAGTAGCCATGCACAGTGTCTTCAGAAGGTATTCATACCCCTTGTCTTATTCCACATCCCCCATCTACACACAATACCCCATTATGACAAAGTTGAAAACATGATTTTAGACATTTTTGCAAATTTATTGATAATGAAATGCAGAAATATATCTAATTTACATAAGTATTCACACCCCTGAGTCAATACATGTTAGAATCACCTTTGGCAGAGATTACAGCTGTGAGTCTTTCTGGGTAAGTCTCTAAGAGCTTTCCACTCCTGGATTGTACAATATGTACACATTTCAGCTCTGTCAAGTTGGTTGGTGATCATTGCCAGACAGATATTTTCAAGTCTTGCCATAGATTTTCAAGTAGATTTTGGTTAAAAAAATAAAATTATAATAATAACTAGGCCACTCAGGAACATTCAATGTTGTCTTGGTAACCAACTCCAGTGTATATTTAGCTTTGTGTTGCGACCTCATTGGACGGTAGGCTAGAGCGTGTAGGCCTCATTGGGCGGTGGGCTAGATCGTGTAGGCCTCATTGGGCGGTAGGCTAGAGCGTGTAGGGCTCATTGGGCAGTAGGCTAGAGCGTGTAGGCCTCATTGGGTGGTAGGCTAGAGCGTGTAGGCCTCATTGGGCAGTAGGCTATTGCGAGCGTGTAGCCCTCATTGGGCAGTAGGCTATTGCGAGCGTGTAGGCCTCATTGGGCGGTAGGCTAGAGCGTGTAGGCCTCATTGGGCTGTATACTATTGCGAGCGTGTAGGCCTCATTGGGCGGTAGGCTAGAGCGTGTAGGCCTCATTGGGCGGTGGGCTAGATCGTGTAGGCCTCATTGGGCGGTAGGCTAGAGCGTGTAGGCCTCATTGGGCGGTAGGCTAGAGCGTGTAGGCCTCATTGGGCGGTAGGCTAGAGCGTGTAGACCTCATTGGGCGGTGGGCTAGAGCGTGTAGGCCTCATTGGGCGGTGGGCTAGAGCGTGTAGGCCTCATTGGGTGGTAGGCTAGAGCGTGTAGGCCTCATTGGGCGGTAGGCTAGAGCGTGTAGGCCTCATTGGCTAATGTCTTTCATCCTTACGTCTAAAGAGCCACGAGGTGAAACGTGAAGATGGGTCTCGTGATGTCATCTCTAATGGCCATAGCAGGTACTTTTATTTTCTTTATTTTCTCTTCTCTTTCTCTCTGCTAATATCGCTCCCTCTCTCTCCTTCCCTCTCTCTCCCTCCCTCTCTCTCCCTCTCTCTCCCTCCATCTCTCCCTCCCTCTCTCTCACCTGGGTCCCCCCTCATAAAGGGCCTGTCGTCAGAGGTGCTGCAGGGAGATTAGGTCCCCCCCCTGCCTGGCTACAAAGCGCCAGCTGTGCTGCGATGTATCCCCTCCCCTCACACCCTTAATTCACACCAGAGTAATTTGATTAGGGGCTTTTGGGTCCACTGCTTACTTTCAGCATTTTCCCATGTACATTGCCATCCTGTATTTCTGATGGCAGCAGTAGAACAGTACAACAGACCTGATTCCACCGAGAGAACGCTGGAGAACCACACTGCTGGCTCATTTGCATAAAAACGGTCAGATTAAAACAGGAAGTGTTTTGCATTTTGATTATTTTTCCTTCTTCATCAGCGTCGTTAGGTCACGTGGGATACTGTGGGAAGGTGAAACGGGCCTAGTAGCCAGGAGGTGGGAGTCAGGGGGGATGGGCAGATAGAAGGTGTGTGTGTGTGTGTGTGTGTGTGTGTGTGTGTGTCTGATGAGCATGGGGAGGTAACCAGCGTTTTCGTCTCCTCAGAATCATGATTTCCGTCTACGGCAGGAGGTTTAACCCTTCACTGCTCCACTCGGCTCGAACGCTGTTGGAGCTGTTCTGTACCTGGGCCTGCGTCCCAAATTACACCCTATTTAGGAATGTGGCCCTGGTCAAAAGTAGTTTACTATTTTTTATATAGATCTGGTTGGTTTTAGCTGTCCTGCGTCAAACACATTTGTCAAATAGTTTTGAACACTTGAGCTGCTCTTAATTTAGCTCCTACTTTGGCCCGGTACCATGAAACCACTAGACGGGGTCCAGAAGATATGCTGTGAACCTATAGCTCTGGGGGTTTGGCTCAAACACATTTGTCAAATACTTGAGCTACTCTTGGCCTCCACTGCAATAGGAGGGAGGGAGGGGGGGGTACAGAGGAGTATCTGAGATCTGATTGGTCTAGCTGTCCTGGGTCAAACACAATACTTCAGCGGAACTTGATTCATGGACTTTTTGTATTAGAATTGTATTAGTATTAGTATTAGAATACTATTTGTATTAGAATGAGTTTACCTGGTAAAGTTCAAACTAAATAAATATATCCTCAAATACTTTATGAAACCCGTACTTCACCCAGCAGGTTTGGGTGCAACGGTGGACTCGTGTTGAAGTTTCAACATTTTTTCCCCCCCGAGAGGGAAGTTGACTTTGCAGCAGTAGAGCATTAAAAACATAACATAAAAACTAAAATCCACATGGATCTCAATGATACACAATGGAAACTTATCTTCCATATCTAATCCTTACTGGGATAGATATCCTTCCCTCAGAACCTACTGGAACAGCAGCTGGTTCTAGAGTCTCTAAAAGTTGTCAGAATGGAACGCTTTGAGTTCTTAGAATGCTCTGATTCCTCTTCTCCTGGACTCTCCCTATTCCACTTAGTCACCTCAGTACGGTGCAATTAGATTGGGCTTTTATGGATCTGAGCCCTAATTTGTAAGGAATGTAAGTTTAGCACCTTGAAGTCTTGACGTGTAATTGAAGAAAAGGTTGAAGTGAACGGTGACGGTAATGGACTGACTGAGTGTGTGATTTATATGTTGTTCCTTAGACATCATTTGCATTGCATATATGTGTAAAAGTGTAGGGAATTAGAAACCATTTTTGACATGTTGAATTGTGTTGTATTTAATCTCTCCCTCCTGAAAGAGCCTCAGTATGTGATTTGTTATTGTCTAAAGCTGAGAACTCATCAGGGAAGTTGGAAGTCTGGTTTGAGTTGAACCGTGTCTTTTATATGCCGGATGGATTGAAGGGTTTCATTCAAATCTCTATTTTCCTAATCACAAATCACTGATCATTTTCAGCACATTGCCCACTGCCTCAAGTAAAATACCAAATTACAAATTGACTTAAACTGCTCTGTGTAATCTTAATCCTAATGAATATGCAAATAGTATTGAATTTCAGGCTGTAGGGAAAGAGTGCCTTTCCATAATCACACAGTTCGATACGTTGTAAAGGATTTATTTCCCTCTAAAAGTTGAGCTCTGTAGAGACGGATCTGAAAACATTCTGATGCAATGCTAATGCAATTAACACTCTATTCATCTGCAGGACCAAGACTTAGGTGCATTCCAAATGGCACCCTATTCTCTACCAAGTCCACTACTTTTTTTAGTTCACAATGTAGGGAATAGGGTGCTGTTTGGGATGCAGACGTACTCCAACCCTCAATGGTATCAGACAACCTGCATGTAACTCATTAGGCCTTCTCTCTCTCTCTCTCTCTCTCTCTCTCTCTCTCTCTCTCTCGCACTCTCGCACTCTCTCTCGCTCGCCCTATTTTCCTCTCTCACGCCCTCCCATCTGTCTTTCTCTCACCCTTCCCTCTTTCTTTCTCTCACCTGCTTTCTCTCTCCCTCTTTCGCCCTCTTTCTCTCCCTCCTTTCTCTTTCTCTCCCTTTTTCTCTCCCTCCTCTCTCCTCTGCTTTCTGTCTCTCTGGTACTGTGGCATCTGCTTCTTGGAACAGTCTGTAGATTGTTGATTTACATATTGAATGAATGCAGCAGGCCTTGCCAGTATATACCCACACCAGCCTTATCCGCAGGATAAACACGACTGAACAAAACCCTGGAAATGAGTGACTGATGCAAGAGGAGCGACATCACACACACACACACAGTCTTAGCAGACCTTCTGTCCTCCTTTCACATGACCAGCCGAGATCCTGTCTCCGGTCCCTGGCAGACAGAACGAGAGGGATAAAGAGAAAGATAAGCGAGGGAGTCTGAGTAGTGGCCACACAGCCTGGCACACGGCTGGCACGCACAACAGCCACCTCACGCTCAAGTCACACGCTCTCCCTCACTCCCGCTGCCGCTCGCTCTCCCTGGTACACCCGCGTGCGGTAGACACACATGCGCGCACGCACACTCTTCTGAGGGCCACACGGAGTGACATCTAGAGAAGTGGTTCATTGTTCCCCTCGGCCCCCACTCTGTCTTCACGCTCCACTGAGCAGCTAGCTAAGTCCCTAAACTCTTTTGGGAAAAAAGGTTCCATATTGAACCAAAACAGGGATCTGTGACTTGCTTCATATATGGAACCCTTAAGAGTTCTATACAGAACCCTTTTAATAAGGTTCTATGATCAGAACCCTAGGGGTTCTTGTAAACAGAAACAAAATATGTTCCATACAGAACCATTGTTATAAGGTTCTACATGAAACCCCCAGGGTTCTGATCATAAACGGAAACAAAATGGGTTCCATATACACTGCTCAAAAAAATAAAGGGAACACTTAAACAACACAATGTAACTCCAAGTCAATCACACTTCTATGAAATCAAACTGTCCACTTAGGAAGCAACACTGATTGACAATAAATTTCACATGCTGTTGTGCAAATGGAATAGACAAAGGTGGAAATTATAGGCAATTAGCAAGACACCCCCAAAAAAGGAGTGATTCTGCAGGTGGTGACCACAGACCACTTCTCAGTTCCTATGCTTCCTGGCTGATGTTTTGGTCACTTTTGAATGCTGGCGGTGCTCTCACTCTAGTGGTAGCATGAGACGGAGTCTACAACCCACACAAGTGGCTCAGGTAGTGCAGTTCATCCAGGATGGCACATCAATGCGAGCTGTGGCAAAAAGGTTTGCTGTGTCTGTCAGCGTAGTGTCCAGAGCATGGAGGCGCTACCAGGAGACAGGCCAGTACATCAGGAGACGTGGAGGAGGCCGTAGGCGGGCAACAACCCAGCAGCAAGACCGCTACCTCCGCCTTTGTGCAAGGAGGTGCACTGCCAGAGCCCTGCAAAATGACCTCCAGCAGGCCACAAATGTGCATTGTGTAAAGTGTGTAAAGCCTCAACCCTTAGTTGAGCTCAAATGAGCTCCAGAAATAGTTCATAATGACCACAGTTGTTTTGTTGTGACTACATCTCCAGTGATAAAACACTAAAATAGAGACCCGTTCTAAATGAGCGAGGCGTAAATCGGACCGGCCACCCTGCTTCGGTTGGGTCATCGTTATTCATAACTATGCATTATAATATAAATCACACGCCTCGCACGCTCGCCTTCGGTGAGTTTAGGCCACTAGTTTTGAAATATGCACTAGTGGCCAGGGAGGCATCTTTATTGGAATTGATGGCCCACGTTAATCTTGGTACTAACTCTGGCTGACTGACTTAGGCTACAGTACCTTCCTTATTGAACAGTACTGTTCCATATGGGTTGATGACTTCCTTATTGAACAGTACTGTTCCATATGGGTTGATGACTTCCTTATTGAACAGTACTGTTCCATATGGGTTGATGACTTCCTTATTGAACAGTACAGTAGCCTATGGGTTGATGACTTCCTTATTGAACAGTACAGTAGCCTATGGGTTGATGACTTCCTTATTGAACAGTACTGTTCCATATGGGTTGATGACTTCCTTATTGAACAGTACTGTTCCATATGGGTTGATGACTTCCTTATTGAACAGTACAGTAGCCTATGGGTTGATGACTTCCTTATTGAACAGTACTGTTCCATATGGGTTGATGACTTCCTTATTGAACAGTACAGTAGCCTATGGGTTGATGACTTCCTTATTGAACAGTACTGTTCCATATGGGTTGATGACTTCCTTATTGGACAGTACTGTTCCATATGGGTTGATTACTTCCTTATTGAACAGTACAGTAGCCTATGGGTTGATGACTTCCTTATTGAACAGTACTGTTCCATATGGGTTGATGACATCCTTATTGAATAGTACTGTTCCATATGGGTTGATGCTTTCCTTATTCTACAGTACAGTAGCCTATGGGTTGAGAACTTCCTTATGGGTACTGTTCCATATGGGTTGATGACTTCCTTATTGAACAGTACTGTTCCATATGGGTTGATGACTTCCTTATTGAACAGTACTGTGGTTCATGAGAAGAGAAAAGGAGCAAAAACGTGAGGTAATCTGCGGAAGTTAACGTGAGGTAATCTGCGGATGTTAACGTGAGGTAATCTGCGGACGTTAACGTGAGGTAATCTGCGGAAGTTAACGTGAGGTAATCTGCGGATGTTAACGTGAGGTAATCTGCGGATGTTAACGTGAGGTAATCTGCGGAAGTTAACGTGAGGTAATCTGCGGATGTTAACGTGAGGTAATCTGCGGATGTTAACGTGAGGTAATCTGCGGATGTTAACGTGAGGTAATCTGCGGATGTTAACGTGAGGTAATCTGCGGAAGTTAACGTGAGGTAATCTGCGGATGTTAACGTGAGGTAATCTGCGGATGTTAACGTGAGGTAATCTGCGGAAGTTAACGTGAGGTAATCTGCGGACGTTAACGTGAGGTAATCTGCGGACGTTAACGTGAGGTAATCTGCGGAAGTTAACGTGAGGTAATCTGCGGAAGTTAACGTGAGGTAATCTGCGGATGTTAACGTGAGGTAATCTGCAGAAATTAATTAATCTTCCAAAATGAAGACAACATGCTATGCAGACATAATTATTATGATGTAGAAGAAGGACTTCCATGCGGTTGTCAGCAGCAGGCGACAGAGATCCATTGTCTCTGATAGTTGGGTTACTGCCAGACTGAGCAAAACGTAGTGTGTTAAGTCATGTAATGATTAAGTAGGCAATTGAATCACCGAGATTTATGGTAAATAATTGATTATAAATAATTTAGATAGCTACATACCTCCAGTCAGCCCACTGCCCACCAGTCAGCCCACTGCCCACCAGTCAGCCCACTGCCCTCCAGTCAGCCCACTGCCCACCAGTCAGCCCACTGCCCACCAGTCAGCCCACTGCCCACCAGTCAGCCCACTGCCCTCCAGTCAGCCCACTGCCCACCAGTCAGCCCACTGCCCTCCAGTCAGCCCACTGCCCACCAGTCAGCCCACTGCCCTCCAGTCAGCCCACTGCCCACCAGTCAGCCCACTGCCCACCAGTCAGCCCACTGCCCACCATGTGCATTCAGGAGTTCAGCAACAGTCTTCTAATGTCTCATGAAACACAGTCCCCTCATCTGCAGGTAGCCTAGTGGTTAGAGCGTTGGACTAGTAACCGAAAGGTTGCTAGTACGAATCCCCGAGCTGACGAGGTAAAACATCTGTCGTTCTGCCCCTGAACAAGGCAGTTTAACCCACTGTTCCGAGGCCGTCATTGAAAATAAGAATTTGTTCTTAACTGACTTGCCTAGCTAAAATAAAAGTAAAATAAATAAAATCTGACTCCATACTGAAATAAAAAATTTAACAATTAACTGATTGCCAATGTCAGGCTGTAGTCTATAGTTCTATTTCGTATATTTAATAAGAAACATTTACAAGTAGTTGTTAAATGTAGCTAGCTAGCTTGTAAAGTGGCTAATTTAAAGTAGCCTTTTTCCTGTAATAGTGATTGATTCAGAATCAGCTGTCTATCCTGTAGCTCATCAGGGCCCGGATTCTAACCCAAGTTAAGTGCTCGTTAATGGAAAGTAATTCCCTTTTTATGCGCTGTCATCTCTATGCGAATTCTAACCTTTGAACTTAAGCCTGAGAGTAGCACGCTATTCACCTGCTATTAGTTCTGGTGGAGATCTGAGAAATGAAGGCGGAAGTGTGTCGACAGATAAACCATATTCGGATGTAAACGTAATTCCACCACCTTTACGTGCGAGGAAACCATGAATAAGGACGAGCGAACCTGCCGTTTCCAAGTGGAAAAATGAATCTACTTTTATTTTCTTCCCGATTTGACAAAAAACAGCAATCTCCATGCCCTGTAAATAGATAAGGGCTGTTAATAAGACATAGGTAAATGAGTCATCTGTTTGGAGAAGGGGATTGTAAACACACACAGCAATTGTTCTAGATGATTTGTCCTGATAATCCCTGGAGACGAATGTGAAACCAGCCCGTATGGAAGTAAATTGAAAACCGTATCAACGTGCCATGTATCTCCTCTTCCACCGTAAAATAGGCTATAAATAGCTGTGTCGTTATTCAGCCTTTTGAGTGCCCTCGTAATGTGCATGGGTGAAATTTGGACACCCAAGTAAGGGCTGAATCTGCTGCGTTGATGTATGCGCTTTAAATTTTTTTAATTGTAGCTTTTGTTATGTTATTTTACAATTTGTATCATGTTAAATATTAGCCAGTATCGAGAGCCACCGTCAGTAATACTCACATACATTTATACCCAAATGTTTTTATTTTATTTTATTTTATTTTTTATAATTTGTAGCTTAACATTTTGGATCAGTCCGTTCAGTTCACCTTTCTCTCCTCCGTCTGTGTAAGTTGTTCCTGAAGAGTCGCGAGCGTTAGGGGATCATATCAAGCTAATGTGACTCATTATGAGACTCGGACCAGACGTAGCGGGTTAAAACTGAAGCCTGGGACTCAGACCAGACGTAGCGGGTTAAAACTGAAGCCTGGGACTCAGACCAGACGTAGTGGGTTAAAACTGAAGCCTGGGACTCAGACCAGACGTAGTGGGTTAAAACTGAAGCCTGGGACTCAGACCAGACGTAGTGGGTTAAAACTGAAGCCTGGGACTCAGACCAGACGTAGCGGGTTAAAACTGAAGCCTGGGACACAGTTCAAGACTACTGGACCGTTGTCGTACAGTTCCATGATTACTGACAATTGGGTTTAGACCCCCCCATTGTACACTCCCTCATGGATTGACCTTGAATATGACCATTTTCACATGACTCAAACCACAATTTTTTTTATTCATCAACATATTTTGTGTGTAAAAAGCTCTCCGAACCATTTTTCGCCTTATGATTCATATGTACTTTCCTAACCCTAAAATGTGCCTAACTAATCGACAAGATCAGAGTATTTTTAAATCTACCAGTTGGTGCTGAAACGGAGGCGAATACGCGTAGAAGGCTTCCTTTCGTTGATTCCTGTTTTCTGAACCCGTTCTCTCCATGTGTTCTCGTCTGTCAACAAAATGTGTAATTAAAGGTTTAAAGTTTAAAGGGATGGCTTAAGATAATTGTACTGAAAACCCTATTGAATGAAAACTACACAAGAAAAACATCTGTTGACCAGCAAGTGGGAGGGTTTTCAACTGTTGAATGACATTTATTCAGTGTTCCCAAGGGAACCAGGCCTGTAAAGCCCGTTAGGCGTGGGTAAGAAAGTCCATTTCCTAAGTCTGAATCGGGGCCCATACGATTATAGCTTCATGTATTTAGATGAAATAATCAACATTTGCTTTCCTTAATAAACAGAAAAATAACATGCTTATTGGTAGGGTATTTGCATCCACCGTGGTCTTGAGTCTTCATGCTGGAATGGCAGTTGATGCCTGGTGGACCGTTAGAATTTCAACATTTGAATTGACCAATAAGGTTCCATATAGAACTTGTTGTTTTTCCCCCTCAGAGAGTGTTTTATTAAACACGTTCTTTCCTCTTGCTACTAGCTAGGATTTACTTTGCGACAGCAGAGGTTTGTATGAACCTTGCGGGTTACCACGCCGACCTGATCCTGCCGGTGTCTGATGAGACAACTAGCCATTTTTCTGACCGGGCGATATCATGAAGCAGCAGCATTAATATGGATTTAAATGTCAATTCAAAACAGCTAAAACGTATGAATAGATGGCTGGTTAGCTGTCGTTTCAGAGTGACATGACTGTTAGCTTTTGTTAGCTGTTGTTGGCTAAAATCCCCATTACACTTTGGGGTAAGGATAGATCCCTCTACGTTCTCTGCCTTCACTAAGTTAATATACACTACCATTCAAAGGTTTTGGGGGTCACTTACAAAATGTTCATGTTTTTGAAAGAAAAGCAATTTTTTTGTCCATTTTTAAAATAACATCAAATTAAATGATATCTGCAAAACACCAGTCTCAACGACGACAGTGAAGAGGCGACTCCGGGAGGCTTCCAATCAAAGTTTATTTGTCTCGTGCGCCGAATACAACAGGTGTTGTAGACCTTACAGTGAAATGAATACAACAGGTGTAGACCTTACAGTGAAATGATGAATACAACAGGTGTAGACCTTACAGTGAAATGCTTACTTACAGGCTCTAACCAATAGTGCAAAAAAGGTATTTGGTGAACAATAGCTAAGTAAAGAAATAAAACAACAGTAAAAAGACAGGCTATATACAGTAGCGAGGCTACATACAGACACCGGTTAGTCAGGCTGATTGAGGTAGTATGTACATGAATGTATAGTTAAATTGACTATGCATATATGATAAACAGAGAGTAGCAGCAGCGTAAAAAGCAAAACCCCAGTCTCAACGTCAACAGTGAAGAGGCGACTCCGGGATGCTGGCCTTCTAGGCAGAGTTGCAAAGAAAAAGCAATATCTCAGACTGGCCAATATAAATATAATATTAAAATGAGCAAATGAACACAGACACTGAACAGAAGAACTGTGCATAGAAGTCCAGCATCCCGGAGTCGCCTCTTCACTGTTGACGTTGAGACTTGTGTTTTGTGGGTACTATTTAAAGAAGCTGCCAGTTGAGGACTTGTGAGGCGTCTGTTTCTCAAACTAGACACTCTAATGTACTTGTCCTCTTGCTCAGTTGTGCACCGGGGCCTCCCACTCTTTCTATTCTGGTTAGAGCCAGTTTGTGCTGTTCTATGAAGGGAGTAGTACACCGCGTTGTACGGGATCTTCAGTTTCTTGGCAATTTCTCTCATGGAATAGCCTTCATTTCTCATAACAAGAATAGACTGACGAGTTTCAGAAGGAAGGTCTTTGTTTCAGGCCATTTTGAGGCTGTAATCGAACCCACAAATGCTGATGCGCCAGATACTCAACTAGTCTAAAGAAGGACAGTTTTATTGCTTCTTTAATCAGCACAACAGTTTTCAGCTGTGCTAACATAGTTGCAAAAGTGTTTTCTAATGATCAATTAGCCTTTTAAAATTATAAACTTGGATTTGCTAACACAATGTGCCATTGGAACCTGCCGTTTCCAGCTACAATAGTAATTTACAACATTAACAATGTCTACACTGTATTTCTGATCAATTTGATGTTATTTTAATGGACCAAAAATGAGCTTTTCTTTCAAAAACAAGGACATTTCTAAGTGACCACAAACTTTTGAACGGTAGGGTATATTGATATATATATTTTTTAATGTAATAATAACCAAAAAGTTATATAGAACCCCAAATAACCATTTTTAATAATGTAGACACACTCATTTAATGTGTATGTGTGACAGCGAGAGAGGGAGAGCATTTTGTGTGTGTGTGTGTGTGTGTGTGTGGACTGTAGAATTAGATTCCTGGAGAGGTAAGGGCACTGAGTTTTACTGCTAACCTGATTTACAACGCTTATCATTACACACACTTTATTATAAGAGAAAATATGTTCCACAGTGTCCCAAACGGTACCCTATTCCCTATATAGTGCACTACTTTTGCCAGGAGCTCTGGTCTATGTAGGGAATAGGGTGCCGTTTGGGACTTACTCAAAGGTTAAAAGAGGGAGCCTACACAACATGACCGTGCTTTTTCATTTTAGCAGTAAGTTTCTCCTTTCATCTCCTTTCAGTTGGAAAGGCTGTGCAGCGTGTGATTGTGTGGTGCATACCTTCCCTCCCTCTCTACATCCACCCTCCCCCTCTCCATCCTCCCTTTCTCCATCCACCCTCCCCCTCTCCACCCACCCTCTACATCCACCCTCCCCCTCTCCATCCACCCTCTCCATCCACCCTCCCCCCCCCTCTCCATCCCCCCTCTCCATCCACCCTCCCCCTCTCCATCCACCCTCCCCCTCTCCATCCACCCTCTACATCCACCCTCCCCCTCTCCATCCACACTCTCCATCCACCCTTCCCCTCTCCATCCACCCTCCCCCTCTCCATCCACCCTCCCCCTCTCCGTCCACCCTCCGCCTCTCCATCAACCCTCCCCCTCTCCATCCACCCTCCCCCTCTCCATCCCTCCATCCACCCCTCCGTTCACTCACCATCCTCCTGTAATCCTGCTCTCCTGTGTGTGTGTGTGTGTGTCCTGCCTTGATGATCAAAAAGCTAAATCTTGTGTGTATGGGACATCATGTGCTGTAGTACTTAAAGCAGCAAGCCGATTAGTCCTGTTTCTGCTCTGGCTCATGTTGACAGTATTGTAGGCACCTTGTTTTTCTGCTGCCCTCAGAGTGGAGGCTGTAACAGACAGACCCTCATGGAACCCCCAGGCAGACCCTCCTGGAACCCCAAGACAGACCCTCCTGGAACCCCAAGACAGACCCTCCTGGAACCCCAAGACAGACCCTCCTGGAACCCCAAGACAGACCCTCCTGGAACCCCAAGACAGACCCTCCTGGAACCCCAAGACAGACCCTCCTGGAACCCCAAGACAGACCCTCCTGGAACCCCAAGACAGACCCTCCTGGAACCCCAAGACAGACCCTCCTGGAACCCCAATACAGACCCTCCTGGAACCACAAGACAGACCTTCCTGGAACCCCAAGGCAGACCCTCCTGGAACCCCAAGGCAGACCCTCCTGGAACCCCAAGGCAGACCCTCCTGGAACCCCAAGGCATACCCTCCTGGAACCCCAAGGCAGAACCTCCTGGAACCCCAATGCATACCCTCCTGGAACCCCAAGGCAGACCCTCCTGGAACCCCAATACAGACCCTCCTGGAACCCCAATGCAGACCCTCCTGGAACCCCAAGGCAGACCCTCCTGGAACCCCAAGGCAGATCCTCCTGGAACCCCAAGGCAGACCCTCCTGGAACCCCAAGGCAGACCCTCCTGGAACCCCAAGGCAGACCCTCCTGGAACCCCAAGGCAGACCCTCCTGGAACCCCAAGGCAGACCCTCCTGGAACCCCAAGGCAGACCCTCCTGGAACCCCAAGGCAGACCCTCCTGGAACCCCAAGGCAGACCCTCCTGGAACCCCAAGGCAGACCCTCCTGGAACCCCAAGGCAGACCCTCCTGGAACCCCAAGGCAGACCCTCCTGGAACCCCAAGGCAGACCCTCCTGGAACCCCAAGGCAGACCCTCCTGGAACCCCAAGGCAGACCCTCCTGGAACCCCAAGGCAGACCCTCCTGGAACCCCAAGGCAGACCCTCCTGGAACCCCAAGACAGACCCTCCTGGAACCCCAAGACAGACCCTCCTGGAACCCCCAGACAAACCCTCCTGGATCCCCCAGACAGACCCTCCTGGATCCCCCAGACAGACCCTCCTGGAACCCCAATACAGACCCTCCTGGAACCCCAAGACAGACCCTCCTGGAACTCCAAGACAGACCCTCCTGGAACCCCCAGACAGACCCTCCTGGAACCCCCAGACAGACCCTCCTGGAACCCCAAGACAGACCCTCCTGGAACTCCAAGACAGACCCTCCTGGAACCCCAAGACAGACCCTCCTGGAACCCCAAGGCAGACCCTCCTGGAACCCCAAGGCAGACCCTCCTGGAACCCCAAGGCAGACCCTCCTGGAAGCCCAAGACAGACCCTCCTGGAAGCCCAAGACAGACCCTCCTGGAAGCCCAAGACAGACCCTCCTGGAAGCCCAAGACAGACCCTCCTGGACGGGGGCAGACCCTCCTGGAGCCCCTGGACGGGGGCAGACCCTCCTGGAACCCCTGGACGGGGGCAGACCCTCCTGGAACCCCTGGACGGGGGCAGACCCTCCTGGAACCCCTGGACGGGGGCAGACCCTCCTGGAACCCCTGGACGGGGGCAGACCCTCCTGGAGCCCCTGGACGGGGGCAGACCCTCCTGGAACCCCTGGACGGGGGCAGACCCTCCTGGAACCCCTGGACGGGGGCAGACCCTCCTGGAACCCCTGGACGGGGGCAGACCCTCCTGGAACCCCTGGACGGGGGCAGACCCTCCTGGAACCCCTGGACGGGGGCAGACTGTGTCTATCGTTCCTCTGCTGAGTTAGACACTGTTCAAGAGACTCCTGTGTTTACAGAAGCCCCATAACATCTTGTTTGTCTAACGGTTATGCTTGGGCATATACACTACACCACTTCTACATTCTTAACTTGGACGTGCTCACATTTCCTTGTCCCATATCTTTCTTTCCGCCCATCCTCAACCCCAGGATGTGGTGCTCGTTTCTCGGTTGTCGTAGGTTAAAGAAATGCTGGCGCGCAAATGTTGAGCTTTATTAGTGTGGCTATTATTATGTTGAGAAACATCAAACGAGACGGAGGTGCAGAATATGGACGAAATAAACCAGACCAAACCGTTAACTAGTTTTGATAACAATAAATAAATAAAATAATATTTTGGGGTTTTGTCATGGTAGGACAGAGACGTAATATAGGTGGAGTTTGTTTTACATGGCCTGATGCCCTGGGTGGCTGGAGACTTCAGTTAAGAACCAATGGTAAGAACCAATGGTAAGAACCAATGGTAAGAACCAATGGTATGAACCAATGGTATGGTCCAAAATGAACAAACGCCGCACATCCGGGCCACTGGGCCACGTTAAACAAACTTGCCTATTTGAAAAGGCAGCTCCGTTCTCTCCACAGCTCCGCCAGTCTGTCCTCGTTCTCTCCACAGCTCCGCCAGTCTGTCCTCGTTCTCTCCACAGCTCCGCCAGTCTGTCCTCGTTCTCTCCACAGCTCCGCCAGTCTGTCCTCGTTCTCTCCACAGCTCCGCCAGTCTGTCCTCGTTCTCTCCACAGCTCCGCCAGTCTGTCCTCGTTCTCTCCACAGCTCCGCCAGTCCGTCCTCTCGGTCACACGGGGAGTGGTGGTGGTGGTGGTGGTTGTTGTTGCTTTCCTCTTCGCCATCATTGTTTTGGTCTCACATGCTGAGTGCTCATTGGCTATTGGCAGCAGTCCTTGTCCAATCGCGTCGTAGCTTCTCAATACTACAAGATACACGACCGAACATTTCTGGCCTAAAATTATCGGGGCATCCGACAGACATCCGGTCTGGAGAATGGAACCGTCATCATCGGTGCGTCCTCGACGTCCTCGACGCGCTCAAACTAATCCAGTCCCGATGTATCGATCCTGGACCAAGTTCACAGGATTTCACCCTGATCATTCATGTTCGTCTGGGACGGCAAAAACGTGGCGAATTCTGTGTCAAAATTGTGTAGTGTGTGTGTCTGGAATTAGGCTACTCATTCAAGATCCAATTTAATCTTGTTGCCAGTTACTACAAGCGATTGGTGTAAATACAAACTCTTAAACCGTCTCCCTAAGGCTTTAAGCTTTTTCTCACACTTGAACATCAACAAGTCTGCACGCTTAAATCCACAGATTCACCACCAAAACCCTTCTGCTTAGCTGTCCATTCTCAGAGGTGGTCTTTAGGGGGCGCTGTCCTCTCGTACAGCCGACTGGAGGAGACCAAACGGGACGGCTGCCAGACCTGCAGCAGCGTGTGTAGTGTTTGGTAGGGCAGAGGGTTCATACACCCAGATAGCCCAATGCACTCAGAGCCCGGCTCCTCTATCCCGTGTGTGTGTGTGTGTGTGTGTGTGTGTGTGTGTGTGTGTGTGTGTGTGTGTGTGTGTGTGTGTGTGTGTGTGCGCACACCATCGTGGCAGGCAGAGCCAGCCAATGCACCACTAACCCTTCAACACTGCTTGGAGTTTTAGTGACGCCTTTCATCAACATTATAACTCATATAGTCAGGACTCTGAAACACACCTTTCATCAACATTATAACCCATCTAGTCAGGACTCTGAAGATATGAACCCCCAGAGCCACTGTGACAGAGGCCCAGTTAGTACGGCCCAGCTGCAGTCAAAGGTCCTGTGGTCTATTGTGTGCTTGTGTTTTGGCAGCCCATTTCCTGTCGCGTGGAAACATGTGACCAGCGACCCCCAAAAGTAGAGTCACACCAGAACTATTTAAACATTCCCTCCTAATGGACAGACGGACACAGGACAGACCTCTCTCTCTCTTCATTGTAAACTCACTTGCCTGGAGGCTTTCTCTCAATCTAGCTGCACCACGTCCACTATATTATCTACCCCGGGAGGCGGTGAAGAGGGTGTGTGTGTGTGTGTGTGTGTCTATAAGTGTGTGTTCCCGGGCTATGGGTCTATGAAAGCGTTACCACGAGGGAAGAAGAGCGGGATGAAGAGGGAAAGAAAGCTGAAAGACGTAATGCATCTCTATGGGCCCTGAGGTCAATAAACAACGTTCAATAGAGAAATGTATCGCAAACTGCAACCGATGAAGAAGACCCAGGCTGTCCCATATACCGACTCCTTTATATGGTGGAGAGACTTAGTAAAATGGTAATATATTGTGGAGAGACCCAGTAAAAGGGTAATACACTGCTCAAAAAAATAAAGGGAACACTTAAACAACACAATGTAACTCCAAGTCAATCACACTTCTATGAAATCAAACTGTCCACTTAGGAAGCAACACTGATTGACAATAAATTTCACATGCTGTTGTGCAAATGGAATAGATAAAAGGTGGAAATTATAGGCAATTAGCAAGACACCCCCAAAAAAGGAGTGATTCTGCAGGTGGTGACCACAAACAACTTCTCAGTTCCTATGCTTCCTGGCTGATGTTTTGGTCACTTTTGAATGCTGACGGTGCTCTCACTCTAGTGGTAGCATGAGACGGAGTCTACAACCCACACAAGTGGCTCAGGTAGTGCAGTTCATCCAGGATGGCACATCAATGCGAGCTGTGGCAAAAAGGTTTGCTGTGTCTGTCAGCGTAGTGTCAAGAGCATGGAGGCGCTACCAGGAGACAGGCCAGTACATCAGGAGACGTGGAGGAGGCCGTAGGAGGGCAAAAACTCAGCAGCAGGACCGCTACCTCCGCCTTTGTGCAAGGAGGTGCACTGCCAGAGCCATGCAAAATGACCTCCAGCAGGCCACAAATGTGCATGTGTCAGCATATGGTCTCACAAAGGGTCTGAGGATCTCATCTCGGTACCTAATGGCAATCAGGCTACCTCTGGCGAGCACATGGAGGCCTGTGCGGCCCCACAAAGAAATGCCACCCCACACCAGACTGACCCACCGCCAAACCGGTCATGCTGGAGGATGTTGCAGGCAGCAGAACGTTCTCCACGGCGTCTCCAGACTCTGTCACGTCTGTCACATGTGCTCATGTGCTCAGTGTGAACCTGCTTTCATCTGTGAAGAGCACAGGGCGCCAGTGGCGAATTTGCCAATCTTGGTGTTCTCTGGCAAATGCCAAACGTCCTGCACGGTGCTGGGCTGTAAGCACAACCCCCACCTGTGGACGTCGGGCCCTCATACTACCCTCATGGAGTCTGTTTCTGACCGTTTGAGCAGATACATGCACATTTGTGGCCTGCTGGAGGTCATTTTGCAGGGCTCTGGCAGTGCACCTCCTTGCACAAAGGCGGAGGTAGCGGTCCTGCTGCTGGGTTGTTGCCCTCCTACGGCCTCCTCCATGTCTCCTGATGTACTGGCCTGTCTCCTGGTAGCGCCTCCATGCTCTGGACACTACGCTGACAGACACAGCAAACCTTTTTGCCACAGCTCGCATTGATGTGCCATCCTGGATGAACTGCACTACCTGAGCCACTTGTGTGGGTTGTAGACTCCGTCTCATGCTACCACTAGAGTGAGAGCACCGCCAGCATTCAAAAGTGACCAAAACATCAGCCAGGAAGCATAGGAACTGAGAAGTGGTCTGTGGTCACCACCTGCAGAATCACTCCTTTTTTGGGGGTGTCTTGCTAATTGCCTATAATTTCCACTTTTTGTCTATTCCATTTGCACAACAGCATGTGAAATTTGTTGTCAATCAGTGTTGCTTCCTAAGTGGACAGTTTGATTTCACAGAAGTGTGATTGACTTGGAGTTACATTGTGTTGTTTAAGTGTTCCCTTTATTTTTTTGAGCAGTGTATATTGTAGAGAGACCCAGTAAAAGGGGTAATATATTGTGGAGAGACCCAGTAAAAGGGTAATATATTGTGGAGAGACCCAGTAAAAGGGTAATATATTGTGGAGAGACTTAGTAAAAGGGTAATATATTGTGGAGAGACTTAGTAAAATGGTAATATATTGTAGAGAGACCCAGTAAAAGGGTAATATATTGTGAAGAAACCCAGTAAAAGGGTAATATATTGTAGAGAGACCCAGTAAAAGGGGTAATATATTGTGGAGAGACCCAGTAAAAGGGTAATATATTGTGAAGAGACCCAGTAAAATGGTACTATATTGTGGAGAGACCCAGTAAAAGGGTAATATATTGTGGAGAGACCCAGTAAAAGGGTAATATATTGTGAAGAGACCCAGTAAAAGGGTAATATATTGTGAAGAGACCCAGTAAAAGGGTAATATATTGTGGAGAGACCCAGTAAAAGGGGTAATATATTGTAGAGAGACCCAGTAAAAGGGTAATATATTGTGAAGAGACCCAGTAAAATGGTACTATATTGTGGAGAGACCCAGTAAAAGGGTAATATATTGTAGAGAGACCCAGTAAAAGGGTAATATATTGTAGAGAGACCCAGTAAAAGGGTAATATATTGTGGAGAGACCCAGTAAAAGGGTAATATATTGTGGAGAGACCCAGTAAAAGGGTAACGTATTGTGGAGAGACCCAGTAAAAGGGTAATATATTGTGGAGAGACCCAGTAAAAGGGTAATATATTGTGGAGAGACCCAGTAAAATGGTAATATATTGTGGAGAGACCCAGTAAAAGGGTAATATATTGTGGAGAGACCCAGTAAAAGGGTAATATATTGTGGAGGGACCCAGTAAAAGGGTAATATATATAGACCCAGTAAAAAGATGCATTAAAATGCATAAGGCCAGAGTCGGGGGCTTTCTTAAGTGTAGGGGCGAGGGGACACTGGGGGATTGGAGACAGATGCTTCCTCAGGGGGGAATGGATACAGGGGCTTCCTCATGGGAGGAGGGGATTAGAGACAGGGGCTTCCTCTGGGGGGGAATGGATCCTCTGGGGGGATTGGACTGGGGGGAATGGATACAGAGGCTTCCTCTGGGGGGAATGGATACAGAGGCTTCCTCTGGGGGGAATGGGTACAGGGGCTTCCTCTGGGGAGACTGGACTGGGGGAATGGATACAGGGGCTTCCTCTGGGGAGAGGGAACAGAGGGAATGGGTACAAGGGTTTGGCGAGGCCACTAGTGTCCTAAATCATATTGCACCCTATTCCCTAAAGTATTGTGGTAGTTTGAGTCTCATTGGGCTTCCTGTAGGCCCCTGGCCAAGAGTAGTGGGCTGAACAGGCAGTAGGCTGCCATTTTACATTCCCCCAAGTGTCTGTCTTGAAGCTGTCATCCTCAATGGTGAAACTGACACGTCCCTTTGGGAGGTTACAACAAACCGAGTCTGTGAGCCTGGGTGACAGACGGATTCAGTTGATGAGAGCAGATATGGACTGACCACCGTAGAGTCAGGTGTGTTGTAGAGCAGAGCGATGCGGTTTATAGTGAAAGGTGTGAAAGCAGCAGTGATTGAGTGGTTTCTATATCGTCATGACTTAGGAAACCCATCACCTCTTTGAGTGTGTCATACTGAAGGCCGGGGGGGGACACGTATTACATGGGCCTCCGGACGGACACACACACACACACACAGAGAGAGAAAAACACATTTATAGCTCTCTGTGATGGCATCACTTGTTCCTGTTGAAATACTCTCTCCTCTTCTCTCCTCTCCTCCTCCCATCACCTTCTCCTCTCCTCCTCCCCTTCTCCTCCTCCCCTTCTCCTCCTCCTCCCCTTCTCCTCTCCTCTTCCCCTTCTCTTCTCCTCCTCCCATCCTCCCCTGCTCGTCCTCTCCTCCCCTTCTCTTCCCCTTCTCCTCCTCCTCCTCCCTTCCCCTTCTCTCCTCTCTTTTACTGTCACCACTCCTGTAAAGGTAGTGAGGTAATGAACCCTTAGTGACAGGTGGGGAACAGGCAGGTGATTTACTTCATTTAAATTAGTTCTTCCTTGTAACCAATATCGGAGAAGGCGTGTTTGCAGAGTGGTTTATGTAGCTAAATATCTACTCTACTGGTGCCACATTTTGACTGTAGGGTTTCAGCAAATATAATTAAAAGTTGTATTCGTCTATGACGTAGATACTGTACATATGTCTCCCCTGGTGTTAGCTAGTTACTGGCTAGCTAGGTCTTCATCTGTCTGGTGTTCGCTAGTTACTGGCTAGCTAGGTCTTCATCTGTCTGGTGTTCGCTAGTTACTGGCTAGCTAGGTCTTCATCTGTCTGGTGTTCGCTAGTTACTGGCTAGCTAGGTCTTCATCTGTCTGGTGTTCGCTAGTTACTGGCTAGCTAGGTCTTCATCTGTCTGGTGTTCGCTAGTTACTGGCTAGCTAGTTCTTCATCTGTCTGGTGTTCGCTAGTTACTGGCTAGCTAGGTCTTCATCTGTCTGGTGTTCGCTAGTTACTGGCTAGCTAGTTCTTCATCTGTCTGGTGTTAGCTAGTTACTGGCTAGCTAGGTCTTCATCTGTCTGGTGTTCGCTAGTTACTGGCTAGCTAGTTCTTCATCTGTCTGGTGTTCGCTAGTTACTGGCTAGCTAGGTCTTCATCTGTCTGGTGTTAGCTTCAGCCGTCTGGTGTTAGCTAGTTCCTGGCTAGCTAGGTCTTCATCTGTCTGGTGTTAGCTAGTTACTGGCTAGCTAGGTCTTCAGCCGTCTGGTGTTAGCTTCAGCTGTCTGGTGTTAGCTAGTTACTGGCTAGCTAGGTCTTCATCTGTCTGGTGTTCGCTAGTTACTGGCTAGCTAGTTCTTCATCTGTCTGGTGTTCGCTAGTTACTGGCTAGCTAGGTCTTCATCTGTCTGGTGTTCGCTAGTTACTGGCTAGCTAGGTCTTCAGCTGTCTGGTGTTCGCTAGTTACTGGCTAGCTAGGTCTTCATCTGTCTGGTATTCGCTAGTTACTGGCTAGCTAGGTCTTCAGCTGTCTGGTGGTAGCTAGTTACTGGCTAGCTAGGTCCTCATCTGTCTGGTGTTAGCTAGTTACTGGCTAGCTAGGTCTTCAGCCGTCTGGTGTTAGCTAGTTACTGGCTAGCTAGTTCTTCAGCTGTCTGGTGTTAGCTAGTTAACTTCCCCGTCTAGTCAGCCTGGTAGTTATGAATATAACCTCCCCATAGTCAGCCTGGTAGTTATGAATATAACCTCCCCATAGTCAGCCTGGTAGTTATGAATATAATCTCCCCATCTAGTCAGCCTGGTAGTTATGAATATAACCTCCCCATAGTCAGCCTGGTAGTTATGAATATAACCTCCCCATAGTCAGCCTGGTAGTTATGAATATAACCTCCCCGTAGTCAGCCTGGTAGTTATGAATATAACCTCCCCGTAGTCAGCCTGGTAGTTATGAATATAACCTCCCCATAGTCAGCCTGGTAGTTATGAATATAACCTCCCCATAGTCAGCCTGGTAGTTATGAATATAACCTCCCCGTAGTCAGCCTGGTAGTTATGAATATAACCTCCCCATAGTCAGCCTGGTAGTTATGAATATAACCTCCCCATAGTCAGCCTGGTAGTTATGAATATAACCTCCCCATAGTCAGCCTGGTAGTTATGAATATAACCTCCCCATAGTCAGCCTGGTAGTTATGAATATAACCTCCCCATCTAGTCAGCCTGGTAGTTATGAATATAATCTCCCCATCTAGTCAGCCTGGTAGTTATGAATATAACCTCCCCATAGTCAGCCTGGTAGTTATGAATATAACCTCCCCATAGTCAGCCTGGTAGTTATGAATATAACCTCCCTGTCTAGTCAGCCTGGTAGTTATGAATATAACCTCCCCATCTAGTCAGCCTGGTAGTTATGAATATAACCTCCCCATAGTCAGCCTGGTAGTTATGAATATAACCTCCCCATAGTCAGCCTGGTAGTTATGAATATAACCTCCCCATAGTCAGCCTGGTAGTTATGAATATAACCTCCCCGTAGTCAGCCTGGTAGTTATGAATATAACCTCCCCGTAGTCAGCCTGGTAGTTATGAATATAACCTCCCCATAGTCAGCCTGGTAGTTATGAATATAACCTCCCCATAGTCAGCCTGGTAGTTATGAATATAACCTCCCCATCTAGTCAGCCTGGTAGTTATGAATATAACCTCCCCATAGTCAGCCTGGTAGTTATGAATATAACCTCCCCATAGTCAGCCTGGTAGTTATGAATATAACCTCCCCATAGTCAGCCTGGTAGTTATGAATATAACCTCCCCGTCTAGTCAGCCTGGTAGTTATGAATATAACCTCCCCGTAGTCAGCCTGGTAGTTATGAATATAACCTCCCCGTAGTCAGCCTGGTAGTTATGAATATAACCTCCCCATAGTCAGCCTGGTAGTTATGAATATAACCTCCCCATAGTCAGCCTGGTAGTTATGAATATAACCTCCCCATCTAGTCAGCCTGGTAGTTATGAATATAACCTCCCCATAGTCAGCCTGGTAGTTATGAATATAACCTCCCCATAGTCAGCCTGGTAGTTATGAATATAACCTCCCCATAGTCAGCCTGGTAGTTATGAATATAACCTCCCCGTAGTCAGCCTGGTAGTTATGAATATAACCTCCCCATAGTCAGCCTGGTAGTTATGAATATAACCTCCCCATCTAGTCAGCCTGGTAGTTATGAATATAACCTCCCCATAGTCAGCCTGGTAGTTATGAATATAACCTCCCCATAGTCAGCCTGGTAGTTATGAATATAACCTCCCCATAGTCAGCCTGGTAGTTATGAATATAACCTCCCCATCTATTCAGCCTGGTAGTTATGAATATAACCTCCCCATCTAGTCAGCCTGGTAGTTATGAATATAACCTCCCCATAGTCAGCCAGGTAGTTATGAATATAACCTCCCCATAGTCAGCCTGGTAGTTATGAATATAACCTCCCCATAGTCAGCCAGGTAGTTATGAATATAACCTCCCCGTCTAGTCAGCCTGGTAGTTATGAATATAACCTCCCCATAGTCAGCCTGGTAGTTATGAATATAACCTCCCCATAGTCAGCCAGGTAGTTATGAATATAACCTCCCCGTCTAGTCAGCCTGGTAGTTATGAATATAACCTCCCCATAGTCAGCCTGGTAGTTATGAATATAACCTCCCCATCTAGTCAGCCTGGTAGTTATGAATATAACCTCCCCATCTAGTCAGCCTGGTAGTTATGAATATAACCTCCCCGTCTAGTCAGCCTGGTAGTTATGAATATAACCTCCCCATAGTCAGCCAGGTAGTTATGAATATAACCTCCCCGTCTAGTCAGCCTGGTAGTTATGAATATAACCTCCCCGTCTAGTCAGCCTGGTAGTTATGAATATAACCTCCCCATCTAGTCAGCCTGGTAGTTATGAATATAACCTCCCCATAGTCAGCCAGGTAGTTATGAATATAACCTCCCCGTCTAGTCAGCCTGGTAGTTATGAATAAGTTAGCCAGGTAACCTCCCCATAGTCAGCCAGGTAGTTAGCCAGGTAGTTAGCCTGGTAGTTAGCCTGGTAGTCAGCCATGTAGTTAGCTAGGTGTACCTTTTTAATCATCATGACCGTCCAGGACTTTTAAAAGAGGAGTGAGTAGATGGACATGTTGGACGAGCGTGAACAAACACACAGGGACACGTGTTGCACTTGTTACAAAGTGGGTTATAATTAAGAGGACGCCAATACAGGAGTGGACTGTCAGACAGGTGGGAGAGGCACATTACTCTCTGCTTTCAACATATTCGTTTTATTTAGGATCTCTGATGGAGTCTTACCTTGTTGGCTAAGCATTGACAAAGTACTGTAAGTATGGCTGTGTTTCAGTGAAACATCAGTGAGCCAGTGTTCTACTTGGTGTGTGTAATATATGTTCTGCCACCCTGGGACTCTTCTCTAGCTCCACCAGTGATACAGAGCACAGCAGCAATAACAACAGCCAACCAGCCCTGACAATCACACCCCACAAAAATAAATGAGTTGAGGGCTTTAAACAAGACCAGTGAGGTTTCAGACTTCTTTCAGCACTCGTTTCATAGAGCCCAGAAAGAAAACAATATTTATTACTTTTGGAGATTAGGGGCTCCGAGGCGGCAGTGGTGCGTTTTGGGTAGGGAGGGGGGGGAATACCAGAGAAGAAGGAGGGCGAGAAGAGGAAGATGTGTTGGACCTTAATGAGGTTTAATGTTTGACTCTGGGTGCCGAGGGGGGAGCAACAAAGGTGTGTGTGTCCTATAGGTTCATACTAGGCTGCTTCTCAATGAGCTGTAATCTAATTTGCTGTGAATGGAGGGTAATAATGAAGCCGAGACCTGTTAATGATAAAGAGAGAGATGGCAGGATGAAGGGAGAGCTGTATTGTCCTCTCTTCTCCCAGAGTAGACCTTATGGCTCCTGACTGCGTCTGTAGGCTCCACCTGAGGTGTTCTGTGTGTGTCTGTCTCTGTGTGTGGTGTGTGTGTGTCTGTCTCTCTGTGTGTGTGTGTGTCTCCGTGTGTGTGTTCTGAACAGTGAGCTGAACAGTGAACAGTCACTCCAGGGCCTCTCTCTCGCTCTCTCTGTCTGTCTGTGTCTCTGTCTCTGTGTGTCTCTGTCTCCACAGAGTGATTTGTTTAATGGTGACATTCCAGTCTGTGTGAGGTACGTGGCCAGGACACAGGAAAGACCAGACACACGGCCACTGAAGGTAGCCTTCCTGTATTTCACACTATGATAGAGACTGAAGGTAGCCTTCCTGTATTTCACACTATGATAGACACTGGAGGTAGCCTTCCTGTATTTCACACTATGATAGACACTGGAGGTAGCCTTCCTGTATTTCACACTATGCTAGACACTGAAGGTAGCCTTCCTGTATTTCACACTATGATAGACACTGGAGGTAGCCTTCCTGTATTTCACACTATGCTAGACACTGGAGGTAGCCTTCCTGTATTTCACACTATGATAGACACTGAAGGTAGCCTTCCTGTATTTCACACTATGATAGACACTGAAGGTAGCCTTCCTGTATTTCACACTATGATAGACACTGGAGGTAGCCTTCCTGTATTTCACACTATGATAGACACTGGAGGTAGCCTTCCTGTATTTCACACTATGATAGACACTGGAGGTAGCCTTCCTGTATTTCACACTATGATAGACACTGGAGGTAGCCTTCCTGTATTTCACACTATGATAGACACTGGAGGTAGCCTTCCTGTATTTCACACTATGATAGACACTGGAGGTAGCCTTCCTGTATTTCACACTATGATTGACACTGGAGGTAGCCTTCCTGTATTTCACACTATGATAGACACTGGAGGTATCCTTCCTGTATTTCACACTATGCTAGACACTGGAGGTAGCCTTCCTGTATTTCACACTATGATTGACACTGGAGGTAGCCTTCCTGTATTTCACACTATGATAGACACTGGAGGTAGCCTTCCTGTATTTCACACTATGATAGACACTGGAGGTAGCCTTCCTGTATTTCACACTATGATAGACACTGGAGGTAGCCTTCCTGTATTTCACACTATGATAGACACTGGAGGTAGCCTTCCTGTATTTCACACTATGCTAGACACTGGAGGTAGCCTTCCTGTATTTCACACTATGATAGACACTGGAGGTAGCCTTCCTGTATTTCACACTATGCTAGACACTGGAGGTAGCCTTCCTGTATTTCACACTATGATAGACACTGGAGGTAGCCTTCCTGTATTTCACACTATGATAGACACTGGAGGTAGCCTTCCTGTATTTCACACTATGCTAGACACTGGAGGTAGCCTTCCTGTATTTCACACTATGATAGACACTGGAGGTAGCCTTCCTGTATTTCACACTATGATAGACACTGGAGGTAGCCTTCCTGTATTTCACACTATGCTAGACACTGGAGGTAGCCTTCCTGTATTTCACACTATGATAGACACTGGAGGTAGCCTTCCTGTATTTCACACTATGATAGACACTGGAGGTAGCCTTCCTGTATTTCACACTATGCTAGACACTGGAGGTAGCCTTCCTGTATTTCACACTATGATAGACACTGGAGGTAGCCTTCCTGTATTTCACACTATGCTAGACACTGGAGGTAGCCTTCCTGTATTTCACACTATGATAGACACTGGAGGTAGCCTTCCTGTATTTCACACTATGATAGACACTGGAGGTAGCCTTCCTGTATTTCACACTATGATAGACACTGGAGGTAGCCTTCCTGTATTTCACACTATGCTAGACACTGGAGGTAGCCTTCCTGTATTTCACACTATGATAGACACTGGAGGTAGCCTTCCTGTATTTCACACTATGATAGACACTGGAGGTAGCCTTCCTGTATTTCACACTATGATAGACACTGGAGGTAGCCTTCCTGTATTTCACACTATGATAGACACTGGAGGTAGCCTTCCTGTATTTCACACTATGATAGACACTGGAGGTAGCCTTCCTGTATTTCACACTATGATTGACACTGGAGGTAGCCTTCCTGTATTTCACACTATGATAGACACTGGAGGTATCCTTCCTGTATTTCACACTATGCTAGACACTGGAGGTAGCCTTCCTGTATTTCACACTATGATTGACACTGGAGGTAGCCTTCCTGTATTTCACACTATGATAGACACTGGAGGTAGCCTTCCTGTATTTCACACTATGATAGACACTGGAGGTAGCCTTCCTGTATTTCACACTATGATAGACACTGGAGGTAGCCTTCCTGTATTTCACACTATGATAGACACTGGAGGTAGCCTTCCTGTATTTCACACTATGCTAGACACTGGAGGTAGCCTTCCTGTATTTCACACTATGCTAGACACTGGAGGTAGCCTTCCTGTATTTCACACTATGCTAGACACTGGAGGTAGCCTTCCTGTATTTCACACTATGATAGACACTGGAGGTAGCCTTCCTGTATTTCACACTATGATAGACACTGGAGGTAGCCTTCCTGTATTTCACACTATGCTAGACACTGGAGGTAGCCTTCCTGTATTTCACACTATGCTAGACACTGGAGGTAGCCTTCCTGTATTTCACACTATGATAGACACTGGAGGTAGCCTCCCTGTATTTCACACTATGATAGACACTGAGGGCTAAGTCCGCTGTATATCCTCACCCACGGTTGCTACTGGATTAGGGCTGTGAGGGAGAGCAGGTTAGGGGGTGTGTGATGATGATGAGATGGCAGGGCCAGGACACAGGAAAGACAGACACAATAACACCCTCTAACGGCACAGCGTATTCTCCTGTACGGCCTCTATTCTCCTGTACGGCCTCTAACGGCAGGACTGGCTTAGGGATCCCTGGGAAACAGTGTTTCTAGAGGGACTATCCTGGATAAACAAATGAAATGAGGGCTGGGATTGGAGGGCACTTTTGTGTGTGTTTTATATGATGTCGGGGTCAGGGGTCAGGGGTCAGGCTAGAGGAAAGGCCAGACACGGAAACACCCTCTGGAGCTACAGTGGAGTATTGTCCTGTATCACCTCTAACGGCAGGACTGGCGTAGGGCTCTCTGGAAAACAGTGGCACGTGTTACTCTGGGGACGAGCCTGGATAAATAAATGAAATGAGGGCTGGGAGGGAGGGCAGGGCTACTTTGTGTGATGGGGGGTGTCAGGGTCAGGATATAGTAAAAGGCCAGACACATAAACACCCTCTGGAGGTAGTCCCCTGTATACTGTAACAGCCCAGTTATACAGCACTGTATATCTACCCTGACATCAGGGAATGTATTGGTGGTAGGACAGGTCAGGGCTATCCACCCTGATATCAGGGAATATATTAGTGGTAGGACAGGTCAGGGAATGTATTAGTGGTAGGACAGGTCAGGGCTATCTACCCTGACATCAGGGAATGTATTGGTGGTAGGACAGGTCAGGGAATATATTAGTGGTAGGACAGGTCAGGGAATGTATTAGTGGTAGGACAGGTCAGGGCTATCCACCCTGACATCAGGGAATGTATTGGTGGTAGGACAGGTCAGGGAATATATTAGTGGTAGGACAGGTCAGGGAATGTATTAGTTGTAGGACAGGTCAGGGAATGTATTAGTGGTAGGACAGGTCAGGGCTATCCACCCTGACATCAGGGAATGTATTAAGCTAAGTTTAGAATATGACATTTTTCTCAGACTCAAAGAGATGTACACACCAGCTGGTAGTCTTATTGGAATGAAACTAAATGTATGTCTTCATGCAGTACTGAATTATGTAATACTGGATAAACCTGGTTGATGCTCCCAGTCTAAAATATGATCCTTACTAGCTGGACCATAATGTAATTCATGACGTTCCATTTGTACAGCAGATGTGAGAACCAAGGTTTGATCGTTCTCTCCACCGCCAACCAAATATGAAATGAAAAGCTCACACGTACTGCTCATTAATTTCCTATAGCTTTTATTAAGTCCTACAGATGTAGGATCTTCATTTGATCACGCTTTTCGTTGCTGAGAATTTTCCTGCTCGGCTGGAAATGTAGATGAGCTTCATGATGTCAGGGTGGATATACCCAAGTCATATAGACTGTTCTCTCTGCTACCGCACGGCAAGCGGTACCGGAGCGCCAAGTCTAGGTCCAAGAGGCTTCTAAACAGCGTCTACCCCCCCAAGCCATAAGACTCCTGAACACCTAATCAAATGACTACCCAGACTATTTGCATTGCCCCTCCCCCCTCCCTCTTTTACGCTGCTGCTACTCTCTGTTTATTATCTACGCATAGTCACTTTAATAACTCTACCTACATGTACATATTACCTCAACTAACCGGTGCCCGCGCACATTGACTCTGTACCAGTACCCCCCCCCCCCCCCCTGTATATAGTCTCTCAATTGTTATTTTACTGCTGCTCTTTAATTACATTTATTTCTTGTTCTTATTCGTATTTTTTAAACTACATTGTTGGTTAAGGGCTTGTAAGTAAACATTTCACTGTAAGGTGAACACCTGTTGTATTCAAGCGCATGTAACTAATAACATTTGGTTTGATTGACATAGATTCACTGAAAACTCACACTAACACACGGTTACGTTAACAGTATACCACTTTTCATGTAGCCTCCTTATGGCCAGCTAATAGCCACCGATCAAGCAACATTCCCGGACTAAACGTTGAAATCCTGTTGCTGCAGGATTATTTTTGCTTGCGACAATACCGGTCAAATCAAGCTCCTCCATCTGTACGTACTGTTCCATCCGGATTGTGTTAATTCACCCGGAGACTATACGTGATATAAGATGATCTATAGTGGGGACGTCTTGCCACCGTACGTGCCGTTAAACTGTCCACTGCATACATTTCCAACTAGTAGAGAATTTAAATGTCCGTATTTGGATGGACTTTAGGCTTTAACGATCCAGGACTAATGAACCCGTCAGTAGAGCAGATAGTGTCCGTCACACGAGGAGAGTGGCCTCTATTAAAACACGTCTTCTCCACAGGCTGCTAGCTGCACCCTGCTGCTGGGTTTGACCCCGGGTAATAGCAGAAAGGCCAGGTCGGGCTCCCTTAATGGAAGATGTGTACACACACACACACACACACACACACACACACACACACGTACACACACGTACACACACGTACATACGTACACACACGTACATTTACACACACACGTACATTTACACACACACGTACATTTACACACACACACACACACACACACACATGTACACACACACACACATACAGCACACATGTACACACACACCACACACACACACACACACACACACACACACACACACACAGATACACATACCACACATGTACATTTACACACACAGACACACACACACACACACAGACACAACAGCTATTAGGGAAGAATGTGTCTGGGCTTAGATAAACCGTTCAGAGCCACCAGAGATGTGTCAGTCAGAGGGCTTTTCAGTAGAGGCGTCACGGTTAAAGCTCTACGCTGAAAGCATTTGCCTCTCGCTTATATTAAAAGGCCAATTGGCAGTTCCAACAATAATAACGAGTCCACCCTGCCACTGTTTTGGTAACAAGCTGAGGGAAATGTAACCACGCTCTCAGATGTACATGTTCACCATTTCATAGTCGTATGTACAGGATAGACATGGTATTCACTGTCCAACATAATACTTACTTCTAGGTTCCTTCTTGACAAGGCAACAACAGTAAATAATGAAAGATAAGAATAGGATCGTAAGTTAAATGGGTCGGTAGAATAGAAAATAAAAGTAAAATACAGGAAGGCTCAATTTATTATTTGTATTTGGAGAGGACCCGGGCTGCAACAATAGTGTTGAATGCTGAACTGTAGTCAATGAAGAGCATTGTCACATGAGGTGTTCCTCTTGTCCAGATGTGTTGGGGCTGTGTGAATAGACAGCTCTGGATGTAAGGACTGACCATCCCCTGAGATCAACATCCTGTTTTAACCACGTCTTGAGGATGTACAGTGGTTGGTTACAATTATATTGTTTACAAACATTGGAGTAAGAACATATTGTATTTTGGGTTCTGATGGGGGTAAGACGGATGAACTAAGCTCATGTATTAGTTTAATTCTTTAAGAATCAATGGTTATGTAGCATTGAAGTCCCAGAAATTGATGTTACAATTGCAGATTTCCCGTTTTTAAAGGGGTCAGACGGAGGAAAATGACTGTTAATGGGAAGAACTGAAGACCTTGAGAGGCTGATTCAATTCAAAAGAGCTTCTTTTCAACATGAACACAAAACAGACGTCTCTTTGAGGGAGACTAATGAAGGACACTGAAGTGTACACATCCTCTTATGTACCCGTCCTCTTTTAGGACATTTCCCTGTGCTCATTTATATATTTATATATATATATATATATATATATCACTCAAAGTACTCCATTAATATCAGAGGAACAAAACAAATGTAAAATCTTATTTAACTGCAACAACAACATTCAGCCCCATTAATAATTTAACAAATATATTCATTTTATTTATTTTTTTACTTCAACCTGGATTAAAACCCAGTGCTTGATAATCAGGACTTTTTTTATTCTATTTAAGTCAATTGTACATTTGAGGCCCATCTGATAATTGAAAAGGCGATGTGGTCGATGGTGAAATCCCTCCACCCGCTCCGACATCAACCACATACTGTGACAACTATGCCAAGGCTTCCATTCAAATCAGGACTGTTTGTGTGGAGGGAGGGAGGACTTGCTAGGGAGGAAGGAAGGGAGGGAGGGAGGGAGTGAGGCCTAGCTAGGGAGAAAGGGAGGGAGGGAGTTAGTGAGGCCTAGCTAGGGAGGAAGGGAGGGAGAGAGGGAGTGAGGCCTTGCTAGGGAGGAAGGGAGGGAGTGAGGCCTTGCTAGGGAGGAAGGGAGTGAGGGAGTGAGGCCTTGCTAGGGAGGGAGGGAGGGAGGGAGAGAGGGAGGGAGGGAGGAATTACAGGTGATTGTGTTGCTGGCTCAGCAGAGCAACATGTCCTAAACAATAACTTGGTGGACCCTATGAAGGAAGGAAGATGGCGATTAGGCTATAGCCTGGCTGGTACAAGACCTCAGGCAGATGGCGTCTAGGCTATAGCCTGGCTGGTACAAGACCTCAGGCAGATGGCGACTAGGCTATAGCCTGGCTGGTACAAGACCTCATGCAGATGGTGACTAGGCTATAGCCTGGCTGGTACAAGACCTCAGGCAGATGGCGTCTAGGCTATAGCCTGGCTGGTACAAGACCTCAGGCAGATGGCGACTAGGCTATAGCCTGGCTGGTACAAGACCTCATGCAGATGGTGACTAGGCTATAGCCTGGCTGGTACAAGACCTCAGGCAGATGGCGTCTAGGCTATAGCCTGGCTGGTACAAGACCTCAGGCAGATGGCGTCTAGGCTATAGCCTGGCTGGTACAAAACCTCAGGCAGATGGTGACTAGGCTATAGCCTGGCTGGTACAAGACCTCAGGCAGATGGTGACTAGGCTATAGCCTGGCTGGTACAAGACCTCAGGCAGATGGTGACTAGGCTATAGCCTGGCTCGTACAAGACCTCAGGCAGATGGCGACTAGGCTATAGCCTGGCTGGTACAATACCTCAGGCAGATGGCGACTAGGCTATAGCCTGGCTGGTACAATACCTCAGGCAGATGGCGACTAGGCTATAGCCTGGCTGGTACAAGACCTCAGGAAGATGGCGACTAGGCTATAGCCTGGCTGGTACAAGACCTCTGGCAGATGGCGACTAGGCTATAGCCTGGCTGGTACAAGACCTCAGGAAGATGGCGACTAGGCTATAGCCTGGCTGGTACAAGACCTCAGGCAGATGGTGACTAGGCTATAGCCTGTCTGGTACAAGACCTCAGGCAGATGGCGACTAGGCTATAGCCTGTCTGGTACAAGACCTCAGGAAGATGGTGACTAGGCTATAGCCTGGCTGGTACAAGACCTCAGGCAGATGGTGACTAGGCTATAACCTGGCTGGTACAAGACCTCAGGCAGATGGCGACTAGGCTATAGCCTGGCTGGTACAAGACCTCAGGAAGATGGCGACTAGGCTATAGCCTGGCTGGTACAAGACCTCAGGAAGATGGCGACTAGGCTATAGCCTGGCTGGTACAAGACCTCAGGAAGATGGTGACTAGGCTATAGCCTGGCTGGTACAAGACCTCAGGAAGATGGCGTCTAGGCTATAGCCTGGCTGGTACAAGACCTCAGGCAGATGGTGACTAGGCTATAGCCTGGCTGGTACAAGACCTCAGGAAGATGGTGACTAGGCTATAGCCTGGCTGGTACAAGACCTCAGGAAGATGGTGACTAGGCTATAGCCTGTCTGGTACAAGACCTCAGGCAGATGGCGACTAGGCTATAGCCTGGCTGGTACAAGACCTCAGGCAGATGGTGACTAGGCTATAGCCTGTCTGGTACAAGACCTCAGGCAGATGGCGACTAGGCTATAGCCTGTCTGGTACAAGACCTCAGGAAGATGGTGACTATGCTATAGCCTGGCTGGTACAAGACCTCAGGCAGATGGTGACTAGGCTATAACCTGGCTGGTACAAGACCTCAGGCAGATGGCGACTAGGCTATAGCCTGGCTGGTACAAGACCTCAGGAAGATGGCGTCTAGGCTATAGCCTGGCTGGTACAAGACCTCAGGAAGATGGTGACTAGGCTATAGCCTGGCTGGTACAAGACCTCAGGCAGATGGTGACTAGGCTATAACCTGGCTGGTACAAGACCTCAGGCAGATGGCGACTAGGCTATAGCCTGGCTGGTACAAGACCTCAGGAAGATGGCGACTAGGCTATAGCCTGGCTGGTACAAGACCTCAGGAAGATGGCGACTAGGCTATAGCCTGGCTGGTACAAGACCTCAGGAAGATGGCGACTAGGCTATAGCCTGGCTGGTACAAGACCTCAGGAAGATGGCGTCTAGGCTATAGCCTGGCTGGTACAAGACCTCAGGCAGATGGTGACTAGGCTATAGCCTGGCTGGTACAAGACCTCAGGAAGATGGTGACTAGGCTATAGCCTGGCTGGTACAAGACCTCAGGAAGATGGTGACTAGGCTATAGCCTGTCTGGTACAAGACCTCAGGCAGATGGTGACTAGGCTATAGCCTGGCTGGTACAAGACCTCAGGAAGATGGCGTCTAGGCTATAGCCTGGCTGGTACAAGACCTCAGGCAGATGGCGACTAGGCTATAGCCTGGCTGGTACAAGACCTCAGGCAGATGGCGACTAGGCTATAGCCTGGCTGGTACAAGACCTCAGGAAGATGGTGACTAGGCTATAGCCTGTCTGGTACAAGACCTCAGGCAGATGGCGACTAGGCTATAGCCTGTCTGGTACAAGACCTCAGGAAGATGGTGACTAGGCTATAGCCTGGCTGGTACAAGACCTCAGGCAGATGGTGACTAGGCTATAACCTGGCTGGTACAAGACCTCAGGCAGATGGTGACTAGGCTATAGCCTGGCTGGTACAAGACCTCAGGCAGATGGCGACCGGATGGATACATTCTGCAGTCCCTCGGCCCGACTCTACTGCCCTGCTGCATCCACTACCGCTCAAACGTTTTACAACACCTACTCATTCAAGGGTTTTTCTTTATTTTTTACTATTTTCTACATTGTAGAATAATAGTGAAGACATCAAAACTATGAAATAACACATATGGAATCATGTAGTAACCAAAAAAGTGTTAAACAAATCAAAATATATTTTATATTTGAGATTCTTCAAATAGCCACCTTTTGCCTTGATAACAGCTTTGCAGACTCTTGGCGTTCTCTCCAACAGTCTTGAAGGAGTTCCCACAAATGCTGAGCACTTGTTGGCTGCTTTTCCTTCACTCTGCGGTCCGACTCATCCCAAACCATCTCAATTTGGTTGTGGTCGGGCAATTGTGGAGGCCAGGTCATCTGATGCAGCACTCCATCACTCTCCTTCTTGGTCAAATAGCCCTTACACAGCCTGGAGGTGTGTTGGGTCATTGTCCTGTTGAAAAACAAATGATAGTGCCACTAAGCCCACACCAGATGGGACGGCGTATCGCTGCAGAATGCTGTGGTAGCCAGAACCCTTGATTGACTAGGTGTTGTAAAACTTTTGACTAGTAGTGTATAGTAATATAATGTTTGGACTACCCAGTGGAGATATATGACTAGTCGTACACACATGGCTCTAAATTAAAACTGTTAATTGGTAGAACTGGTGTGCACCACCAATATCATGTTTGGCCTTATATGAATTGTTAGCTAGCTAGCTAATGAGGTAACAGGACTGAACAGGATGGTACTGGTAAAGTAACCAGGTTGTTAGCTAACTAACTAATGAGGTAACAGGACTGAACAGGATGGTACTAGTAAAGTAACCAGGTTGTTAGCTAGCTAATGAGGTAACAGGACTGAACACGATGGTACTGGTAAAGTAACCAGGTTGTTAGCTAGCTAATGAGGTAACAGGACTGAACACGATGGTACTGGTAATGTAACCAGGTTGTTGTATAGCTAATGAGGTAACATGACTGAACACGATGGTACTGGTAAAGTAACCAGGTTGTTATATAGCTAGCTAATGCGGTAACAGGACTGAACACGATGGTACTGGTAAAGTAACCAGATTGTTAGCTAGATAATGAGGTAACAGGACTGAACACGATGGTACTGGTAAAGTAACCAGGTTGTTATATAGCTAGCTAATGAGGTAACAGGACTGAACACGATGGTACTGGTAATGTAACCAGGTTGTTATATAGCTAGCTAATGAGGTAACCGGACTGAACACGATGGTACTGGTAAAGTAACCAGGTTGTTAGCTAGCTAGCTAATGAGGTAACAGGACTGAACAGGATGTAAACCTAAGCCTGTGAGTGGTTTTGGAACAACCAGAAACATGGTTTATGAACAGGGCCTAAAAACGTAACTTTCGGGTCCAGAATTCTTACCGGCCTATACGTTTATTCGACCACTCTCAAAATCATGCTTTCTTAAATAGATAAAAATAAAAATAAATAAATAATTTAACCTTTTTTATTTAACAAGACAAGCCCGTTAAGAACAAATTGTTATTTACAATGACGGCTCACCCCGGTCAAACCCAGACGACGCTGGGCCAATTTTGCACCGCCCTACGGGACTCCCAATCACGACCGGTTGTGATACAGGCTGGAATTGTAGTGACTTCTCTAGCACTAAGATGCAGTGCCTTAGCCCACAGCGCCACTTCTCTAGCACTAAGATGCAGTGCCTTAGCCCACAGCGCCACTTCTCTAGCACTAAGATGCAGTGCCTTAGCCCACAGCGCCACTTCTCTAGCACTAAGATGCAGTGCCTTAGCCCGCAGCGCCACTTCTCTAGCACTAAGATGCAGTGCCTTAGCCCGCAGCACCACTTCTCTAGCACTAAGATGCAGTGCCTTAGCCCACAGCACCACTTCTCTAGCACTAAGATGCAGTGCCTTAGCCCGCAGCGCCACTTCTCTAGCACTGAGATGCAGTGCCCTTAGCCCACAGCGCCACTTCTCTAGCACTAAGATGCAGTGCCTTAGCCCGCAGCGCCACTTCTCTAGCACTGAGATACAGTGACCTTAGCCCACAGCGCCACTTCTCTAGCACTAAGATGCAGTGCCTTAGCCCGCAGCGCCACTTCTCTAGCACTAAGATGCAGTGCCTTAGCCCGCAGCACCACTTCTCTAGCACTAAGATGCAGTGCCTTAGCCCACAGCACCACTTCTCTAGCACTAAGATGCAGTGCCTTAGCCCGCAGCGCCACTTCTCTAGCACTGAGATGCAGTGCCCTTAGCCCACAGCGCCACTTCTCTAGCACTAAGATGCAGTGCCTTAGCCCGCAGCGCCACTTCTCTAGCACTGAGATACAGTGACCTTAGCCCACAGCGCCACTTCTCTAGCACTAAGATGCAGTGCCTTAGCCCGCAGCGCCACTTCTCTAGCACTAAGATGCAGTGCCTTAGCCCGCAGCGCCACTTCTCTAGCACTAAGATGCAGTGACCTTAGCCCGCAGCGCCACTTCTCTAGCACTAAGATGCAGTGCCTTAGCCCGCAGCGCCACTTCTCTAGCACTAAGATGCAGTGACCTTAGCCTGCAGCGCCACTTCTCTAGCACTAAGATGCAGTGCCTTAGCCCGCAGCGCCACTTCTCTAGCACTAAGATGCAGTGCCTTAGCCCGCAGCGCCACTTCTCTAGCACTAAGATGCAGTGACCTTAGCCTGCAGCGCCACTTCTCTAGCACTAAGATGCAGTGCCTTAGCCCACAGCGCCACTCAGGAGCCCAGAATTGGATGTTGTAAGTCCACAGTAATGCTTAAACCACATCGGGAGACCACTTTTGTTAAACTCTCCTTATTATAATAATACTATGGACGGTTCAACTGCCTTGAGGCAACCGTGCGTCACACGGTGATGTCATTTAGAATATAGAATAGGTAGAGCTTGTTTATCGTCTTCGTCTGTCTTTTAGGTAGAGCTCGTTTACCATCTCTGTCTGTCAGGTAGAGCTCGTTTACCATCTCTGTCTGTCAGGTAGAGCTTGTTTACCATCTCTGTCTGTCAGGTAGAGCTTGTTTACCATCTCTGTCTTTTAGGTAGAGCTTGTTTACCATCTCTGTCTTTTAGGTAGAGCTTGTTTACCATCTCTGTCTGTCAGATAGAGCTTGTTTACCATCTCTGTCTTTTAGGTAGAGCTTGTTTACCATCTCTGTCTGTCAGATAGAGCTTGTTTACCATCTCTGTCTGTCAGGTAGAGCTTGTTTACCATCTCTGTCTGTCAGGTAGAGCTTGTTTACCATCTCTGTCTTTTAGGTAGAGCTTGTTTACCATCTCTGTCTGTCAGATAGAGCTTGTTTACCATCTCTGTCTTTTAGGTAGAGCTTGTTTACCATCTCTGTCTGTCAGATAGAGCTTGTTTACCATCTCTGTCTGTCAGGTAGAGCTTGTTTACCATCTCTGTCTGTCAGGTAGAGCTTGTTTACCATCTCTGTCTTTTAGGTAGAGCTTGTTTACCATCTCTGTCTTTTAGGTAGAGCTTGTTTACCATCTCTGTCTGTCAGGTAGAGCTTGTTTACCATCTCTGTCTGTCAGGTAGAGCTTGTTTACCATCTCTGTCTGTCAGGTAGAGCTTGTTTACCATCTCTGTCTTTTAGGTAGAGCTTGTTTACCATCTCTGTCTTTTAGGTAGAGCTTGTTTACCATCTCTGTCTGTCAGATAGAGCTTGTTTACCATCTCTGTCTGTCAGGTAGAGCTTGTTTACCATCTCTGTCTTTTAGGTAGAGCTTGTTTACCATCTCTGTCTTTTAGGTAGAGCTTGTTTACCATCTCTGTCTTTTAGGTAGAGCTTGTTTACCATCTCTGTCTTTTAGGTAGAGCTTGTTTACCATCTCTGTCTTTTAGGTAGAGCTTGTTTACCATCTCTGTCTGTCAGATAGAGCTTGTTTACCATCTCTGTCTGTCAGGTAGAGCTTGTTTACCATCTCTGTCTGTCAGGTAGAGCTTGTTTACCATCTCTGTCTGTCAGGTAGAGCTTGTTTACCATCTCTGTCTGTCAGGTAGAGCTTGTTTACCATCTCTGTCTTTTAGGTAGAGCTTGTTTACCATCTCTGTCTGTCAGGTAGAGCTTGTTTACCATCTCTGTCTTTTAGGTAGAGCTTGTTTACCATCTCTGTCTGTCAGATAGAGCTTGTTTACCATCTCTGTCTGTCAGGTAGAGCTTGTTTACCATCTCTGTCTTTTAGGTAGAGCTTGTTTACCATCTCTGTCTGTCAGGTAGAGCTTGTTTACCATCTCTGTCTGTCAGATAGAGCTTGTTTACCATCTCTGTCTGTCAGGTAGAGCTTGTTTACCATCTCTGTCTGTCAGGTAGAGCTTGTTTACCATCTCTGTCTGTCAGGTAGAGCTTGTTTACCATCTCTGTCTGTCAGATAGAGCTTGTTTACCATCTCTGTCTGTCAGGTAGAGCTTGTTTACCATCTCTGTCTGTCAGATAGAGCTTGTTTACCATCTCTGTCTTTTAGGTAGAGCTTGTTTACCATCTCTGTCTTTTAGGTAGAGCTTGTTTACCATCTCTGTCTGTCAGGTAGAGCTTGTTTACCATCTCTGTCTTTTAGGTAGAGCTTGTTTACCATCTCTGTCTGTCAGATAGAGCTTGTTTACCATCTCTGTCTGTCAGATAGAGCTTGTTTACCATCTCTGTCTGTCAGATAGAGCTTGTTTACCATCTCTGTCTGTCAGGTAGAGCTTGTTTACCATCTCTGTCTTTTAGGTAGAGCTTGTTTACCATCTCTGTCTGTCAGATAGAGCTTGTTTACCATCTCTGTCTGTCAGATAGAGCTTGTTTACCATCTCTGTCTGTCAGGTAGAGCTTGTTTACCATCTCTGTCTTTTAGGTAGAGCTTGTTTACCATCTCTGTCTTTTAGGTAGAGCTTGTTTACCATCTCTGTCTGTCAGGTAGAGCTTGTTTACCATCTCTGTCTGTCAGATAGAGCTTGTTTACCATCTCTGTCCTTTAGGTAGAGCTTGTTTACCATCTCTGTCTGTCAGATAGAGCTTGTTTACCATCTCTGTCTGTCAGGTAGAGCTTGTTTACCATCTCTGTCTGTCAGGTAGAGCTTGTTTACCATCTCTGTCTGTCAGATAGAGCTTGTTTACCATCTCTGTCTGTCAGGTAGAGCTTGTTTACCATCTCTGTCTGTCAGGTAGAGCTTGTTTACCATCTCTGTCTGTCAGGTAGAGCTTGTTTACCATCTCTGTCTGTCAGGTAGAGCTTGTTTACCATCTCTGTCTGTCAGGTAGAGCTTGTTTACCATCTCTGTCTTTCAGATAGAGCTTGTTTACCATCTCTGTCTGTCAGATAGAGCTTGTTTACCATCTCTGTCTGTCAGGTAGAGCTTGTTTACCATCTCTGTCTGTCAGGTAGAGCTTGTTTACCATCTCTGTCTTTTAGGTAGAGCTTGTTTACCATCTCTGTCTGTCAGGTAGAGCTTGTTTACCATCTCTGTCTTTTAGGTAGAGCTTGTTTACCATCTCTGTCTTTTAGGTAGAGCTTGTTTACCATCTCTGTCTGTCAGGTAGAGCTTGTTTACCATCTCTGTCTGTCAGATAGAGCTTGTTTACCATCTCTGTCTGTCAGGTAGAGCTTGTTTACCATCTCTGTCTGTCAGGTAGAGCTTGTTTACCATCTCTGTCTGTCAGATAGAGCTTGTTTACCATCTCTGTCTTTTAGGTAGAGCTTGTTTACCATCTCTGTCTGTCAGATAGAGCTTGTTTACCATCTCTGTCTGTCAGGTAGAGCTTGTTTACCATCTCTGTCTTTTAGGTAGAGCTTGTTTACCATCTCTGTCTGTCAGATAGAGCTTGTTTAGCATCTCTGTCTTTTAGGTAGAGCTTGTTTACCATCTCTGTCTGTCAGGTAGAGCTTGTTTACCATCTCTGTCTGTCAGATAGAGCTTGTTTAGCATCTCTGTCTTTTAGGTAGAGCTTGTTTACCATCTCTGTCTGTCAGGTAGAGCTTGTTTATCGTCTTCGTCTGTCTGTCAGATAGAGCTTGTTTACCATCTCTGTCTTTTAGGTAGAGCTTGTTTACCATCTCTGTCTGTCAGATAGAGCTTGTTTACCATCTCTGTCTGTCAGATAGAGCTTGTTTACCATCTCTGTCTGTCAGATAGAGCTTGTTTACCATCTCTGTCTGTCAGGTAGAGCTTGTTTACCATCTCTGTCTTTTAGGTAGAGCTTGTTTACCATCTCTGTCTTTTAGGTAGAGCTTGTTTACCATCTCTGTCTGTCAGGTAGAGCTTGTTTACCATCTCTGTCTGTCAGGTAGAGCTTGTTTACCATCTCTGTCTGTCAGCCAGAGAGGCAGGCTAACTGTAGGCTAGCTAATACCTTAGAGTTGAGATTAAATTGCAATCCCATGTCAAACGGAACATTCTGGTCCTTAATGTCAGTGATTCCCTCATGACAGTTTAATAGAATGTCATGTCCACACATCCTAAGTACTGTATGTTCTGTAGCCTGTGCAGCACAGACACATTCGCAGGCACAGTTTGTTAGAGAGAAGAAAACCTTGAGAGACATGATCAGATGTTTGTTCATTTTATCTTCATGTTGATTTCAGAGCCTCTTTCTCCAAAAAAATGTAACATTGTTTTTTTATTTTCACATGGCATTCTATAACACTTTCACGTGAAGTTCAATAGTTCAACATTTTACACAACAAAACAAAACAGAGAAACAAAAATAAAACACAGAATTGAGATGCATCAGCCAGCCTCTCTCTGGAACAGAGAGTACAGACAGAGGGAGACGGTGTGTTAGTGAGACGCTTGAGGGCCGTTAGGAGGATGAGTGTTCTGTCTGTCTCACTGTCTCTCTGACTGGCACCGGGAAGCTTTAGTACCTCTCAAGTGAACATCCATCTTGTTCAGAACAAACAAGTGGTGTGATACAGGACATGATTCACTTCTCACAGAAACTAGGAAGACTGTCTGTTCTGACGAGACAGAGAGCGCCGGAAAGAGATGAAGGGAGAGAGAGCGGGGGGAGGAGGAGAGAACGGGGGGGCAAAGGATAATGGAGAGAGAGAGAGAGAGAATGGAGAGAAGTGAAAGAGCGAACGAAGGAGAAGGGAGAGGAGGGGGGGGGGGGATCAGCCCTCCGATGTAACAGTTAGGGCTCATTCTCTCCCAACAGGGAGGCTCATACATACTCTTCTATACAGCAGGGAGGCTCATACATACTCTTCTATACAGCAGGGAGGCCCATACATACTCCTAGATACAGCAGGGAGGCTCATACATACTCCTAGATACAGCAGGGAGGCTCATACATACTCTTCTATACAGCAGGGAGGCTCATACATACTCTTCTATACAGCAGGGAGGCTCATACATACTCTACTATACAGCAGGGAGGCTCATACATACTCTTCTATACAGCAGGGAGGCTCATACATACTCTTCTATACAGCAGGGAGGCTCATACATACTCTTCTATACAGCAGGGAGGCTCATACATACTCCTAGATACAGCAGGGAGGCTCATACATACTCCTAGATACAGCAGGGAGGCTCATACATAGGTAGTCTAGTGGTTAGAGCGTTGGGCCAGTAACCGAAAGGTTGCTGGATTGAATCCCTGAGCTGCCAAGGTATAAATGTGTCCTTCTGCCCCTGAACAAGGCAGTTAACCCACTGTTCCTAGGTCGTCATTGTAAATAAGAATTTGTTCTTAAAGGACTTGCCTAGTTAAATAAAGTTTCAATTAAATGAAACAAATTATAAATGATATATATATATATATATTAAATGAGAGTGGACAGAAGCAGAAAGTGTCTGTTAGTTGAATGCTAGCTTTAATTCCATGGTGTAGTGCTAACTGGGAATGATTCCCAAATGACTCCCTATATATTCCCTTGACCAGAGCACTACCGGTCAAAAGTAGTGCACACTATAGTGAATAGGGTGCCATTTAGGACACATGTTGTTTCACCATGCATTCTGCATTCAATCGATTCTACGACTCTGCTAACGCTGTATAATGTTACAGATTTATGCATACATAACCTTAAACCGTGCGCTGGTGCTAATAGATGTGTTAGCATTCAGGAGACACATCTATTTGCATTCATTCTTTCCCATTGAGTGAGTTCTTCTTCGTTCTAATTTAACACAACCCCCCCCCCCTTGGAACTGTGGAAGGAGCCATGGAAGGGCCCAACACTCCGATCTGCTGTGAAGGAGGCAGAAAGTTGGAGGACTTCCAGGTTTTTCCACTTTAATAGTCAGGCCACCAATCACTGCCTTTATTAGCTTATTAACTATCGCATGAGCCCAGATTGTGGATTCATTTTCAATTCAGTTAAGTTTCACAACCGCCTGTCTACTGTGTAGCTCTGTGTTTCGCTGCTGTATAATTCTGTTCATAGGAGTCAGCGGTTCCTCATTGTCATCAGGCCAAGATGGAGGAGAGCACTGAGCACGGAGAGGCTATACAGTTAGGCAGCAAGACGTGGCTTCACATAGTAGACATGTTTTATTTCAAATACTTGAGACTTCTCAGTGACTTGAACCAAGCGCAGCTAAACTATTTGGAAGAAAACAAAACAGTATTGGAACCCGGGTCTGGAGGCAGAATGAGAAACCCAACAGACGACTTGGAGAAGTGTGTGCGTGTCCGCCATTTTGATTCCCCAGACAGTAAACACTCTGGTCTTCTGAACGTCTGTCAGTCAAACAGTTTCCAAAACACCAAAAATATGAGGATGAACTCCATCAAAACAACTGAGGAACCACTGCACTCACTGGGAGTCTGGGAGGCTGGGCTGCGTCGCCACCCACTGGGAGGCTGGGCTGCGTCACCACTCACTGGGCTGCATCACCACTCGCTGGGAGGCTGGGCTGCGTCGCCACTCACTGGGCTGCATCACCACTCGCTGGGAGGCTGGGCTGCGTCGACACTCACTGGGAGGCTGGGCTGCATCACCACTCACTGGGAGGCTGGGCTGCGTCGCCACTCGCTGGGAGGCTGGGCTGCGTCGCCACTCGCTGGGAGGCTGGGCTGCGTCGCCACTCGCTGGGAGGCTGGGCTGCGTCGCCACTCGCTGGGAGGCTGGGCTGCGTCGCCACTCGCTGGGAGGCTGGGCTGCGTCGCCACTCGCTGGGAGGCTGGGCTGCGTCGCCACTCGCTGGGAGGCTGGGCTGCGTCGCCACTCGCTGGGAGGCGCTTCTTTTATGCAAATGTTGTTGATCAGTACAATACAATAAGTCCCAAATGGAAGGGAAACAAATGTTTTGGCTGAATTCCTGAGGTTACAGATGAAAACAAGGCCAAGTCAACGCATGCACACACTCCTCTTGAACAGGCAGTCACCTGTATTGCAAATAGACTTGGGCTACATCTTGATTTGGTTTATCAATAGACTAGTGATTTACCATTCAAATAAATTATTTAAATATTCTAATTGAATGTATGATGAGGAAGGGAGAGCAGAGGAACCGTCTGTGATGTTGGACATCCTTAATAATGTCCTCAGGACTTAGTTCAACGACAGCTGGCTGGTTGCTGCTCAACATGTCAACCTTCCGGACTTCCGGCGCCGAACAGGATGGCTGCCTCGCTTCGCGTTCCTTGGAAAATATGCAGTATTTTGTTTTTCTATGTGTTATTTCTTACATTGGTACCCCGGGTGATCTTAAGTTTCATTACATACAGCCGGGAGGAACTACTGAATATACGATTAACGTCAACTAACCACCCTTCCTACCAGGAATATGACTTTCCCGAAACGGATCCAGTGTCTTGCCTTCCACCCAATACAATGGACCTGATCCCAGCCGGCGAAGCTACACGACGCCGAAAAAGGGGCAAACGTAGCGGTCTCCTGGTCAGGCTTCGGAGACGAGCACATCGCGCTCCACTCCCTAGCATACTACTCGCCAATGTCCAGTCTCTTGAGAATAAGGTCGATGAAATCCGAGCACGGGTAACATTCGAGAGAGACATCAGGGATTGCAACGTGCTCTGCTTCACGGAAACATGGCTAACTGAAAAGACGCTAACGGAGTCGGTGCAGCCAGCTGGTTTCTTCACGCATCGCGCAGACAGAAACATACATCTTTCTGGTAAGAAGAGGGGCGGGGGGGTATGCCTCATGATTAACGAGACGTGGTGTGACCATCGTAACAACACTCAGCAACTAAAGTCATTCTGTTCACCTGATCTAGAACTCCTCACAATCAAATGTAGACCGCATTATCTACCAAGGGAATTCACTTCGGTCATAATCACAGCCGTATATATTCCCCCCCAAGCAGACACATCGATGGCCCTGAACGAACTCTATCTGACTCTCTGTAAACTGGAAACCACACACCCTGAGGCTGCATTCATCGTAGCTGGGGATTTTAACAAGGCTAATCTAAAAACAAAACTCCCTAAATTCTATCAGCACATCGATTGTCCGACCAGGGCTGGCAGAACTCTGGACCATTGTTATACTAACTTCCGCGACGCATATAAGGACCTCCCCCGCCCTCCTTTCGGAAAAGCTGACCACGACTCCATTTTGTTGATTCCAGCCTACAAACAGAAATTAAAACTACAAGCTCCCGCGCTCAGGTCTGTTCAACGCTGGTCCGACCAATCTGAATCCACGCTTCAAGACTGCTTTGATCACGCGGATTGGAATATGTTCCGCACGGCGTCCAACAACAACAATGATGAATATGCAGATTCGGTGAGCGAGTTCATTAGGAAGTGCATTGACGATGTCGTACCCAGAGCAACGATTAAAACATTCCCAAACCAGAAACCGTGGATTAACGGCAGCATTCGCGTGAAACTGAAAGCGCGAACCACTGCTTTTAACCAGGGCAAGGTGACCGGAAACATGACCGAATACACACAGTGTAGCTATTCTCTCCGCAAGGCTATCAAACAGGCTAAGTCCCAGTACAGAGACAAAATTGAATCGCAATTCAACAGCTCAGACACAAGGGGTATGTGGCAGGGTCTACAGTCTATCACGGATTACAAAAAGAAAAGCAGCCCCGTCGCGGATCAGGATGTCTTGCTCCCAGACAGGCTAAATACCTTTTTTGCCCGCTTTGAGGATAATACAGTGCCACTGACACGGCCCACTACCAAAACCTGCGGGCTCTCCTTCACTGCAGCCGAGGTGAGTAAAACATTTAAACGTGTTAACCCTCGCAAGGCTGCAGGCCCAGACGGCATTCCCAGCCGCGTCCTCAGAGCATGCGCAGACCAGCTGGCTGGTGTGTTTACGGACATATTCAATCAATCCTTAGCCCAGTCTGCTGTTCCCACATGCTTCAAGAGGGCCACCATTGTTCCTGTTCCCAAGAAAGCTAAGGTAACTGAGCTAAACGACTACCGCCCCGTAGCACTCACTTCCGTCATCATGAAGTGCTTTGAGAGACTAGTCAAGGACCATATCACCTCCACCCTACCGGACACCCTAGACCCACTCCAATTTGCTTACCGACCCAATAGGTCCACAGACGACGCAATCGCAACCACACTGCACACTGCCCTAACCCATCTGGACAAGAGGAATACCTATGTGAGAATGCTGTTCATCGATTACAGCTCAGCATTTAACACCATAGTACCCTCCAAACTCGTCATCAAGCTCGAGACCCTGGGCCTCGATCCCGCCCTGTGCAACTGGGTCCTGGACTTCCTGACGGGCCGCCCCCAGGTGGTGAGGGTAGGTAACAACATCTCCACCCCGCTGATCCTCAACACTGGGGCCCCACAAGGGTGCGTTCTGAGCCCTCTCCTGTACTCCCTGTTCACCCACGACTGCGTGGCCATGCACGCCTCCAACTCAATCATCAAGTTTGCGGACGACACTACAGTGGTAGGCTTGATTACCAACAACGACGAGACGGCCTACAGGGAGGAGGTGAGGGCCCTCGGAGTGTGGTGTCAGGAAAATAACCTCACACTCAACGTCAACAAAACAAAGGAGATGATTGTGGACTTCAGGAAACAGCAGAGGGAGCTCCCCCCTATCCACATCGACGGGTCAGTAGTGGAGAAGGTGGAAAGTTTTAAGTTCCTCGGTGTACACATCACGGACAAACTGAATTGGTCCACCCACACAGACAGCGTTGTGAAGAAGGCGCAGCAGCGCCTCTTCAACCTCAGGAGGCTGAAGAAATTCGGCTTGTCACCAAAAGCACTCACAAACTTCTACAGATGCACAATCGAGAGCATCCTGTCGGGCTGTATCACCGCCTGGTACGGCAACTGCTCCGCACACAACCGTAAGGCTCTCCAGAGGGTAGTGAGGTCGGCAGAACGCATCACCCGGGGCAAACTACCTGCCCTCCAGGACACCTACACCACCCGATGTCACAGGAAGGCCATAAAGATCATCAAGGACAACAACCACCCAAGCCACTACCTGTTCACCCCGCTATCATCCAGAAGGCGAGGTCAGTACAGGTGCATCCAAGCAGGGACCGAGAGACTGAAAAACAGCTTCTATCTCAAGGCCATCAGACTGTTAAACAGCCACCACTAACATTTAGCGGCCGCTGCCAACAAACTGACTCAGCTCCAGCCACCTTAAAAATGGGAATTGATGGAAATTATGTAAAAATGTACCACCAGCCACTTTAAACAATGCCACCTAATATAATGTTTACATACCCTACATTACACATCTCTTATGTATATGTATATACTGTACTCTATATCATCTACTGCATCTTGCCATCTTATGTAATACATGGACCACTAGCCACTTTAAACTATGCCACTTTATGTTTACATACCCTACAGTACTCATCTCATAGGTATATACCGTACTCTATACCATCTACTGCACCTTGCCTATGCCGTCTGTACCATCACTCATTCATATATCTTTATGTACATATTCTTTATCCCTTTACACTTGCGTGTATAAGGTAGTAGTTGCGGAATTGTTAAGTTAGATTACTTGTTGTTATTACTGCATTGTCGGAACTAGAAGCACAAGCATTTCGCTACACTCGCATTAACATCTGCTAACCATGTGTATGTGACTAATAAATTTGATTTGATTTGAAGTACAAAGTGAAGGTGTACGTAAGCACTTCCAGGTGAGAGCAGATGTGATGTAGGATCCTGTGTATTCCCATGGCTTCAGTCTCTAAGCCTACTGTAATCTGACTGGTGAGCCTTTATGAAAGGAAAAGTGATCTCTCCTGTTTTTTACCAGCGTCTCTGTGCCAAAACAAATAGCATTATAATTAACTATTAGAACTCTCCTTAAACCCTTTAGTTCTAGAACCTCTGGAACCTTTAGAACCTTTGGAATCCCTCCGGCGTTATTCTGATATTGACCTGATACAAATCCCCCTGGACCATTGAGACAAGCTACAGGACAGGGAGGCTGTGTTGTCCTGAAGCATATGGGATGCTGTGTTGTCCTGAAGCATATGGGATGCTGTGTTGTCCTAAAGCATATGGGAGGCTGTGTTGTCCTGCAGCAGATGGGAGGCTGTGTTGTCCTGAAGCATATGGGATGCTGTGTTGTCCTAAAGCATATGGGAGGCTGTGTTGTCCTGAAGCATATGGGAGGCTGTGTTGTCCTGCAGCAGATGGGATGCTGTGTTGTCCTGAAGCATATGGGAGGCTGTGTTGTCCTGAAGCATATGGGAGGCTGTGTTGTCCTGCAGCAGATGGGATGCTGTGTTGTCCTGAAGCATATGGGAGGCTGTGTTGTCCTGAAGCATATGGGAGGCTGTGTTGTCCTGAAGCATATGGGAGGCTGTGTTGTCCTGCAGCAGATGGGATGCTGTGTTGTCCTAAAGCAGATGGGAGGCTGTGTTGTCCTGAAGCATATGGGAGGCCTGCCCTGCTCTGTGGCCTGCCCTGCCCTGTGGCCTGCCCTGTGGCCTGCCCTGCTCTGTGGCCTGCCCTGCCATGTGGCCTGCCCTGTGGCCTGCCCTGTGGCCTGCCCTGCCCTGCCCTGCTCTGTGGCCTGCCCTGCCATGTGGCCTGCCCTGTGGCCTGCCCTCTGGCTGTGCCCTGCCCTGCCCTGCCCTGCTCTGCTCAAACACTGTGGGATTGTTATATCCCAATAGATGTAAATATTTGCCAGAGTTTCTCCTGGATGGCAGCAGCCCCTGACAGATGGCAGAACAGACAGGGATGATGTTCACCTCCAGATATACAGCTCCTCCAGATATACAGCTCCTCCAGGTATACAGCTCCTCCAGGTATACAGCTCCTCCAGATATACAGCTCCTCCAGATATACAGCTCCTCCAGATATACAGCTCCTCCAGGTATACAGCTCCTCCAGATATACAGCTCCTCCAGATATACAGCTCCTCCAGGTATACAGCTCCTCCAGATATACAGCTCCTCCAGATATACAGCTCCTCCAGATATACAGCTCCTCCAGATATACAGCTCCTCCAGATATACAGCTCCTCCAGGTGTACAGCTCCTCCAGATGTACAGCTCCTCCAGATGTACAGCTCCTCCAGATGTACAGCTCCTCCAGATATACAGCTCCTCCAGATGTACAGCTCCTCCAGATATACAGCTCCTCCAGATATACAGCTCCTCCAGAAAGTAGTCACACCCCTCGACCTTTTTCCATTTTGTTTGTGTTACAGCCTGAATTTAAAGTATATTCAATTGAGATTTATTTGTCCGTTGCCTACACACAATAACCCATAATGTTAAAGTTGTTTTTTTCTTTTTTTAAGCAGACAGTGAATATCCCTTTGAGCATGATGAAGTTATTAATTACACTTTGGATGGTCTATCAATACGCCCAGTTGCTACCAAGATACAGGCGTCCTTCCTAACTCAGTTGCCGGATAGGAAGGAAACCGCTCAGGGATTTCACCATGAGGCAAAGGATGATTTTTAAAACAGAGTTTATTGGCTGTGATAGGAGATAACTGAGGATGGGATCAACAACATTGTAGTTACTCCACAATACTAACCTAATTGACAGAGTGAAAAGAAGGAAGCCTGTACAGAATAAAAAATGATGTCCTGAATACAAAGTGTTATGTTTGGGGCAAATACAGCACATCACTGAGTACCACTCCCTATATTTTCAAGCATGGTGGTGGCTGCGTCATGTTATGGGTATGCTTGTCATTCTCGAGGGAGGTTTTTTTTGATAAAAATAAACTGAATAGAGCTAAGCACAGGCAAAATCCTAGAGGATTGTATTGTTGTAGCACAACCCGGTGACGCAGCGCTACCTCGTAACCCGGTGACGCAGCGCTACCTCGTAACCCGGTGACGCAGCGCTACCTCGTAACCCGGTGACGCAGCGCTACCTCGTAACGCGGTGACGCAGCGCTACCTCGTAACCCGGTGACGCAGCGCTACCTCGTAACCCGGTGACGCAGCGCTACCTCGTAACCCGGTGACGCAGCGCTACCTCGTAACCCGGTGACGCAGCGCTACCTCGTAACCCGGTGACGCAGCGCTACCTCGTAACCCGGTGACGCAGCGCTACCTCGTAACCCGGTGACGCAGCGCTACCTCGTAACCCGGTGACGCAGCGCTACCTCGTAACCCGGTGACGCAGCGCTACCTCGTAACCCGGTGACGCAGCGCTACCTCGTAACGCGGTGACGCAGCGCTACCTCGTAACCCGGTGACGCAGCGCTACCTCGTAACCCGGTGACGCAGCGCTACCTCGTAACCCGGTGACGCAGCGCTACCTCGTAACGCGGTGACGCAGCGCTATCTCGTAACCCGGTGACGCAGCTCTACCTCGTAACCCGGTGACGCAGCGCTACCTCGTAACCCGGTGACGCAGCGCTATCTCGTAACCCGGTGACGCAGCGCTACCTCGTAACCCGGTGACGCAGCGCTACCTCGTAACCCGGTGACGCAGCGCTACCTCGTAACCCGGTGACGCAGCGCTACCTCGTAACCCGGTGACGCAGCTCTACCTCGTAACGCGGTGACGCAGCGCTATCTCGTAACCCGGTGACGCAGCGCTACCTCGTAACCCGGTGACGCAGCGCTACCTCGTAACCCGGTGACGCAGCGCTACCTCGTAACCCGGTGACGCAGCTCTACCTCGTAACCTGGTGACGCAGTGCTACCTCACGCTCCCTGAGTGAGAGAGAGAGGTGAGCGCTTTGACAGACAGTCCCAACAACGAGTCATGGGCGGTTTAGGAACTTAGACACATTTCCCAAATGTGCTGTTTTTCCCCTTTTTAAAGGTAAAGTTAAGCCCCATGATATATTGGCTTTGTGAACAACACAATGGCACTGTGTGCTTACAGTACAGCCCTGAACAGAACAGGTTCCCTTTAAAAGGGAGAGACTGAAACAAAGGGGACTGGGTGCAGCCAACACACATTCTCTCTACACAAATAAACATCACAAAGAAAGGATTTCCAGCCGGCCACAACGATTGAATGACTGTCCCACCTGTCGCTGTTAACCTCAGGCTGTAGTTACAGACCTAGTTTAAAAGCAACAAACGATAACAACAAGCTCTCAGGTTCTGTCTGTTCACTGGCAGGAAATATACAGAGTCATCTGTTGACTGGAACAATGGTCCCTTGATGGACCAGGCCATGTCTAGGGAGTCAGCACGAGGTGGGGAAGGCCCAGGGAAGGGAGGCCTAGTCGGGGCACAAAGCCCAGGGAAGGGAGGCCTAGTCGGGACACAAAGCCCAGGGAAGGGAGGTCTAGTCGGGGCACAAAGCCCAGGGAAGGGAGGTCTAGTCGGGGCACAAAGCCCAGGGAAGGGAGGCCTAGTCGGGACACAAAGCCCAGGGAAGGGAGGCCTAGTCGGGACACAAAGCCCAGGGAAGGGAGGCCTAGTCGGGACACAAAGCCCAGGGAAGGGAGGCCTAGTCGGGACACAAAGCCCAGGGAAGGGAGGCCTAGTCGGGGGCACAAAGCCCAGGGAAGGGAGGCCTAGTCGGGGCACAAAGCCCAGGGAAGGGAGGCCTAGTCGGGGAACAAAGCCCAGGGAAGGGAGGCCTAGTCGGGACACAAAGCCCAGGGAAGGGAGGCCTAGTCGGGGTTGTTCCGCATGCAAAATGACTTGTAGGTCGACGACTGTCAACACCGTTACAGTTCGGCCCTGAAGGAGAGAGGAGGCCTCAGTTGTCACCAAATACAAGTTAGGGAGAATGTAATACTAGCAAAAAAGGAACATTTATTTGCAGGTCATTGTACCTTGGGGGAATTATAAAACCGTGCACACACACAGTGAAGATGATGGGAGAGAAACAGGATGTTCAAACACGTGTTTTATTTTGATGTTCTAATAGAAAAACCAGATTTGCGATGTGGATATTTTTATGTAGTGTCAATCACTCTAATCTTGTCCACCAGCCGGTTGTCTCCCTGTCGAACTGTCTGGTTTCACAGCGCCTCAGAATGGAACTTGAATGGAAGTCTATGGCAGGAGTGGATGAAACAACCGCTAGTTTTAATTGGCTGGTGTCTCTGTCCGTCACCATCTAGCTTAACCCTAAGGACCTCCCCTCTACATTGTGGACTTCAAGGTGCCAGCAGTGCAAGTGATTTAAACAAGGAAGTCAGGAAAACCTCAAAGCACACGTCTTTTAGAAATACTTTTAACATATGAACTTTATCTGCCTAAACTCAGAATCAATTGGACATTTATTTTGATTGCCGATTTTAAAATAAATTAATATAATTTAATAATAATATTTTTGTGCAATTTTTCAAAGTCCCATCTAATACAACAGTTGTAGGCTCGCTCCCTCTCCCGCCTCAATTTAGAGCCATACCTCATAGTCGTGTGATTCGCTCAGAAAATGAATGATCATGTCACTCCACAGCCCCTAAGTTCCAGACAGTCCCACACTGTTACCAGCCTCTATGTCGCCAGCAGTTCTAGTCTGGGGGACGAGGTTACAATCAGGCTGATGGTAGCGAGGCCTATCAGGGCCAACTGCAGTTCACAGATGTCACCATGGAATGAACCATTTCATATATCTCCCTCCGTGATGTGTGTGTGTGTGTGTGTGTGTGTGTGTGTGTGTGTGTGTGTGTGTGTGTGTGTGTGTGTGTGTGTGTGTGTGTGTGTGTGTGTGTGTGTGTGTGTGTGTGTCAGTCAGGGCTGTGTTGTAGAACCCCGGGTCTAGCCAGTCAGGATAGATGGTTGGCAGCAGCAGCTCTGGCCAAAGGCTGGTGTCACTCCTCAGACGATCCTTGTTGAGATTGGCTTTGGGCTGTGTGTGTCCCAAATGGTACCCTATTCGCCTATGGGCCCTGCTCAAGAGTAGTGCACTGCATAAGGAATAGGGTACTATTTGATGCCACCCTCTCTGCCTTGCCCAGTGCCCTGCCGTGTCTTCTCTCTCTCTTTTATTTAGTAACACACAAGAGCTCACAGTCCGCCTGCCTGGCTGCCCAGTACACTCACCCATCGCCTGTCTGCCCAGTACACTCACCCAGCGCCTGGCTGCCCAGTACACTCACCCATCGCCTGTCTGCCCAGTACACTCACCCATCGCCTGTCTGCCCAGTACACTCACCCATCGCCTGTCTGCCCAGTACACTCACCCAGCGCCTGTCTGCCCAGTACACTCACCCATCGCCTGTCTGCCCAGTACACTCACCCATCGCCTGTTTGCCCAGTACACTCACCCAGCGCCTGTCTGCCCAGTACACTCACCCAGCGCCTGGCTGCCCAGTACACTCACCCAGCGCCTGGCTGCCCAGTACACTCACCCAGCGCCTGTCTGCCCAGTACACTCACCCAGCGCCTGGCTGCCCAGTACACTCACCCAGCGCCTGGCTGCCCAGTACACTCACCCAGCGCCTGGCTGCCCAGTACACTCACCCAGCGCCTGCCTGCCCGCCTGGCTGCCCAGTACACTCACCCAGCGCCTGCCTGCTGCCCAGTACACTCACCCAGCGCCTGTCTGCCCAGTACACTCACCCATCGCCTGTCTGCCCAGTACACTCACCCAGCGCCTGTCTGCCCAGTACACTCACCCAGCGCCTGCCCGCCTGCCTGGCTGCCCAGTACACTCACCCAGCGCCTGCCCGCCTGCCTGGCTGCCCAGTACACTCACCCAGTCATGACAACATCTCCCAGCCGTTGTGTTGCTTATATTCCAAGTTCCTTCCTTGTTTATCCTGAGGCCGCTCTTAACCTACAACAGGGGGAAATCATGTATATTTCTGTTGGGGGAGAATGGTCACATGATGTGGCGGATAAATCTTATGACCGGTTTGGTTCTCTGTTTTCTCTCTCTCTCTCTGTGTGTGTGTGTGTGTGTGTGTGTGTGTGTGTGTGTGTGTGTGTGTGTGTGTGTGTGTGTGTGTGTGTGTGTGTGTGTGTGTGTGTGTGTGTGTGTGTGTGTGTGTGTGTGTGTGTTGTTCACAGTCTAGTCATTCCATGGCACAGGGATTTAAGAACTGTTATTCAAAATGAAGTATTATACTTTCTCCATCTATTAGAGTGGTGTATAGGCTATTTACAGTTGTATGATGTACAACAGTTGTAAACATTTACAGTTGTATGATGTACAACAGTTGTAAACATTTACAGTTGTTTGATAGTACAACAGTTGTAAACATTTACAGTTGTATGATGTACAACAGTTGTAAACATTTACAGTTGTTTGATGTACAGCAGTTGTAAACATTTACAGTTGTATGATGTACAACAGTTGTAAACATTTACAGTTGTATGATGTACAGCAGTTGTAAACATTTACAGTTGTATGATGTACAACAGTGTTATATATGTACAGCTTTATAATAGACAGTAGTTGTAAACATTTACAGTTGTATAGTAGAGCTTTATAATAGACAGCAGTTGTATATATTTACAGTTGTATAGTAGAGCTTTATAATAGACAGCAGTTGTATATATTTACAGTTGTATAGTAGAGCTTTATAATAGACAGCAGTTGTATATATTTACAGTTGTATAGTAGAGCTTTATAATAGACAGCAGTTGTATATATTTACAGTTGTATAGTAGAGCTTTATAATAGACAGCAGTTGTATATATTTACAGTTGTATAGTAGAGCTTTATAATAGACAGCAGTTGTATATATTTACAGTTGTATAGTAGAGCTTTATAATAGACAGCAGTTGTATGTATTTACAGTTGTATAGTAGAGCTTTATAATAGACAGCAGTTGTATGTATTTACAGTTGTATAGTAGAGCTTTATAATAGACAGCAGTTGTATGTATTTACAGTTGTATAGTAGAGCTTTATAATAGACAGCAGTTGTATATATTTACAGTTGTATAGTAGAGCTTTATAATAGACAGCAGTTGTATATATTTACAGTTGTATAGTAGAGCTTTATAATAGACAGCAGTTGTATATATTTACAGTTGTATAGTAGAGCTTTATAATAGACAGCAGTTGTATATATTTACAGTTGTATAGTAGAGCTTTATAATAGACAGCAGTTGTATATATTTACAGTTGTATAGTAGAGCTTTATAATAGACAGCAGTTGTATATATTTACAGTTGTATAGTAGAGCTTTATAATAGACAGCAGTTGTATATATTTACAGTTGTATAGTAGAGCTTTATAATAGACAGCAGTTGTATATATTTACAGTTGTATAGTAGAGCTTTATAATAGACAGCAGTTGTATATATTTACAGTTGTATAGTAGAGCTTTATAATAGACAGCAGTTGTATATATTTACAGTTGTATAGTAGAGCTTTATAATAGACAGCAGTTGTATATATTTACAGTTGTATAGTAGAGCTTTATAATAGACAGCAGTTGTATATATTTACAGTTGTATAGTAGAGCTTTATAATAGACAGCAGTTGTATATATTTACAGTTGTATAGTAGATCATTGGAAAGGGAAGCATCTGTGTGGTTGTCTTGGTTCTTCTCAGAGCCGAGGATGAATGAATGTCGTTCAGTAATCTAGACGGGACATCTGAGGAAATACGGGACGTTGTTTACACCGATGAGGAAATATGTTGTTTACACTGATGAGGAAATACGGGACGTTGTTTACACCGATGAGGAAATATGTTGTTTACACCGATGAGGAAATACGGGACGTTGTTTACACCGATGAGGAAATATGTTGTTTACACTGATGAGGAAATACGGGACGTTGTTTACACCGATGAGGAAATATGTTGTTTACACCGATGAGGAAATATGGGACGTTGTTTACACCGATGAGGAAATATGTTGTTTACACTGATGAGGAAATACGGGACGTTGTTTACACCGATGAGGAAATATGTTGTTTACACCGATGAGGAAATACGGGACGTTGTTTACACCGATGAGGAAATATGTTGTTTACACTGATGAGGAAATACGGGACGTTGTTTACACCGATGAGGAAATATGTTGTTTACACCGATGAGGAAATATGGGACGTTGTTTACACCGATGAGGAAATACGGGACGTTGTTTACACCGATGAGGAAATATGTTGTTTACACCGATGAGGAAATACGGGACGTTGTTTACACCGATGAGGAAATATGGGACGTTGTTTACACCGATGAGGCAATATGGGACGTTGTTTACACCGATGAGGAAATATGGGACGTTGTTTACACCGATGAGGAAATATGGGACGTTGTTTACACCGATGAGGAAATATGTTGTTTACACCGATGAGGAAATACGGGACGTTGTTTACACCGATGAGGAAATACGGGACGTTGTTTACACCGATGAGGAAATACGGGACGTTGTTTACACCGATGAGGAAATATGTTGTTTACACTGATGAGGAAATACGGGACGTTGTTTACACCGATGAGGAAATACGGGACGTTGTTTACACCGATGAGGAAATATGTTGTTTACACTGATGAGGAAATACGGGACGTTGTTTACACCGATGAGGAAATACGGGACGTTGTTTACACCGATGAGGAAATACGGGACGTTGTTTACACCGATGAGGAAATACGGGACGTTGTTTACACCGATGAGGAAATGCGGGACGTTGTTTACACCGATGAGGAAATACGGGACGTTGTTTACACCGATGAGGAAATACGGGACGTTGTTTACACCGATGAGGAAATACGGGACGTTGTTTACACCGATGAGGAAATATGGGACGTTGTTTACACCGATGAGGAGCTTGAGGACGTATTTCAGTGGCCAGATTTCTGTTGTAATGTAAACCATCTTTAGGTGTACGATCATCTCAGCTCTGTACACTCTGGTTCCCCCCGAACTGCACCGACCAAGCTGAGCCCTGAGAGAACAGTCTCTAGAGGAATTACACCATCACGGCCAGAGCAGGACGGGGAATAACTAGTGATCAGTCATGCTTACATACTGGGAAGTATCTGGATCATTATGTAGGTTCAGGACCAGTACAGCAGATTACCACCAGTGACGTACTGGAAACCGGTCAACATTACAGTATTGGGAACCAGTCATCCTGATTTAATTATGTAGGTTTAGGACATAACCAGTGATCATCCTCACAGTATTGGGAACCAGTCATCCTGATTTAATTATGTAGGTTTAGGACATAACCAGTGATCATCCTCACAGTATTGGGAACCAGTCATCCTCCCTGGTGTGTGTGTGGTTAATGATGTCGGTTTCTCCTGGAGCTTTGACCCGAGGGAACACAACCTCACAGTATTGGGAACCAGTCATCCTTCCTGGTGTGTGTGTGTGTTAATGATGTCGGTTTCTCCTGGAGCTTTGACCCGAGGGAACATCACCTCACCGTAGTGTTGGCTGTATAGCTGTAACATTGCTCTCCAATAACCAATAGGGGACCTTGTAGTGAACCAGTCAACCTTACTGGGAAATATCTGGTTAACTATGTAGTAACTATGTTAACTCCTAGAGCTGTGACCTGAGGGAACATCACCTCACCACTCACTATACTATAGTCCAGGGATGGGGGTGGATGGGGGTGGGGGTGCCACAGAAAATCACACCTCAATCCATTTGTGCAGTTAAACTACTTAAAGGTGCAGTGCAGTCAGATGTGATTTTCCTGTGTTTTTATATACATTTCCACAGTTGGAATAATACTGTGGAATTTTAAATGATGATAATACCGTTTTAGTGTAAGAGCGGTTTGAAAAGACCCCCTGATTTCAGCTCGTGAGCGACCGCACAACGTTTTCTCTGGCCCCCTTTCTTGAAGGTGTCGGGAAAAATGAACGTTCATTTACTGCAATTCTACACGTTTTGCCATGTGGCAGAGAGAGCATTTTGCAATTTTATAACAAATTTCATACAATTCTACTAATTTACCATGTGGCAGAATACATTATTACAGTTTTTACAACGCATTTGATGTAATTCTACCCATTTTGTCATGGGGTGGAGAGACATTCTAGCAGTTTTAAAGCTTATTTCCTGCAATTCTACACATTTTGCAAAAGGACTTATGCCATGTTGATATTATATCTGAGTGAGAGTGACTAACAAAATCAATGGCGGGCCCCCTGGGTACATGCCCCCTGGAGGTCAGGTCCCTGGGTACATGCCCCCTGGAGACCAGGTCACCTGGGTACATGCCCCCTGGAGGTCATGCCCCCTGGAGGTCAGGTCCCCTGGGTACAATCCCCCTGGAGGTCAGGTCCCTGGGTACATGGCCCCTGGAGGTCAGGTCCCTGGGTACATGGCCCCTGGAGGTCAGGTCCTCTGGGTACATACCCCTGGAGGTCAGGTCCTCTGGGTACATGCCCCCTGGAGGTCAGGTCCCCTGGGTACAATCCCCCTGGAGGTCAGGTCCCTGGGTACATGGCCCCTGGAGGTCAGGTCCCTGGGTACATGGCCCCTGGAGGTCAGGTCCTCTGGGTACATACCCCTGGAGGTCAGGTCCTCTGGGTACATGCCCCCTGGAGGTCAGGTCCCTGGGTACATACCCCTGGAGGTCAGGTCCTCTGGGTACATGCCCCCTGGAGGTCAAGCCCCCTGGAGGTCAGGTCCTCTGGGTACATGCCCCCTGGAGGTCAGGTCCCCTGGGTACATGCCTCGTGTGCCCGGTTGGTATTCAGCCATGATTACTACAAGTTTAGATAGCTGGCTAGACTAATTTACTAATCTAAAATGTGTTATCTGACATGGGCTAATTCAGTGACTGACATAACAAGAGAAAGTGTGCTGATGTACAACCACATTTTGAAATATTCTACTATTATAACTCTCCACAGGAAGTTGAGACCCTGCCTGGGGGGGGGGGGGGTTATCCTCAGGCCTAGAAAAAGGGTGCCGTTAGTTGACCATCCCTGCTATTATCCATAGTCTGTACATCTGTAACATTCTCTCTGAGGGTCCTGAGCAGATGAAGGTGGGCTGAGAGACTGAGAGGCCCAGGATGTTGGGCTGTGAGTGAGTGTCTATTGGCCAGTTCTTCATAGGCTCCGTAGTCTCTATCGCTGATACACTCATGAATCCAGTGGGCTCTGTCTCGGGCCTCTGCCTCATATCGCATATAAAAAAGGTTTTTGTATTGTTCAATTTGCAAGAAGGCCTATTTGTTTTGCTTAATGAAGGCATTGCGGGAATTTAAACCATTTTAGCTTCGGATTTAGAAAGCAATCTTCTAAATTGTGTCGCTTACTTTTCACAAACAGCTCATTGAGGATGTAGAATGAATCGTCTTGTGGTTATTTTATTAGGATGGTGTTATGCCTCATTTGACTAGTTTATCATACATTTCCTGGTAGTTGCATCACTTGGTCCTAATTGGCTGAAATCTGTGCCAGGAAAAGACTACATCCATGTTGTGCTCCGAAGTCCTTGGCTTTGACTTTTAGGCGATGCACATTATTAGTCACCAATGTTTCATTAGTTTGTGCTTTCCTGAGATTTCCCTGCCATTTTAATTGCGCCCTCTATTTATCTTCCCAGCGTGGTCTCTTAGTGAAACCCTTTTTATTGCCTTCTGTAATGAACAGGGCCAATTAAGGCTGCCATTACAGGGCTTAATGGCTGCGTACGAAATGCACCCTATTCCCTACGTAGTGCACTACTTTTGACCAGAGCTCTATAACACCCTATTCCCTACGTAGTGCACTACTTTTGACCAGAGCTCTATAACACCCTATTCCCTACGTAGTGCACTACTTTTGACCAGAGCTCTATAACACCCTATTCCCTACGTAGTGCACTACTTTTGACCAGAGCTCTATAGCACCCTATTCCCTACGTAGTGCACTACTTTTGACCAGAGCTCTATAGCACCCTATTCCCAACCTAGTGCACTACTTTTGACCAGAGCTCTATAACACCCTATTCCCTACGTAGTGCACTACTTTTGACCAGAGCTCTATAGCACCCTATTCCCTACGTAGTGCACTACTTTTGACCAGAGCTCTATAACACCCTATTCCCTACGTAGTGCACTACTTTTGACCAGAGCTCTATAACACCCTATTCCCTACGTAGTGCACTACTTTTGACCAGAGGTCTATAACACCCTATTCCCAACCTAGTGCACTACTTTTGACCAGAGCTCTATAACACCCTATTCCCTACGTAGTGCACTACTTTTGACCAGAGGTCTATACCACCCTATTCCCAACCTAGTGCACTACTTTTTGAGTTAACCATTTAAATGTGTTTATTTGCCTGCTTCTCTATCAGTTGGATCATACTAGGCCTAAAATATTCAACTAAGTTTGATATTAGCTTTGATTGTAAAAAGAAACAGCTTTAGGATTTAGGAAACTCGACCGGGTGATTAAAAAGAAAGATTTGCGTTGAATGATGAATTATTGAAAACAATTTCATAGACTTCTAATGGGAAATATTAACATTTCATATCTAAAGGAACCCCCTTCTGTTAATGAGTCAGACTGAGATGTTGGCTCTAATTAATGTGCCCCTGTTATAAAAAAAAACTGATTTCGGGCTGCTGTCCGCAGGTGGCTAAAGTTAACTTTGCATCAAAGTGTTTCACACTATTAGGAAGTGTTTGGCTCAGCATACAGTAAAATGGTTCAGGAAGTTAGGAGTCATGATGATATGACTGACGCAACCAGCTATCTAATTGGGAAAGGGAGGGTTCTCCAACAAGCTATCTGATAGGGAAAGGGAGGGTTCTCCAACAAGCTATCTAATTGGGAAAGGGAAGGTTCTCCAATAAGCTATCTGATAGGGAAAGGGAAGGTTCTCCAACAAGCTATTTAATTGGGAAAGGGAGGGTTCTCCAACAAGCTATCTAATTGGGATAGGGGTGGTTCTCCAACAAGCTATCTGATAGGGAAAGGGAGGGTTCTCCAACAAGCTATCTAATTGGGAAAGGGGGGGTTCTCCAACCAGCTATCTAATTGGGAAAGGGAGGGTTCTCCAACAAGCTATCTAATTGGGAAAGGGAGGGTTCTCCAACAAGCTATCTAATTGGGAAAGGGAGGGTTCTCCAACCAGCTATCTAATTGGGAAAGGGGGGGTTCTCCAACAAGCTATCTAATTGGGAAAGGGAGGGTTCCCCAACAAGCTATCTAATTGGGAAAGGGAGGGTTCTCCAACAAGCTATTTAATTGGGAAAGGGAGGGTTCTCCAACAAGCTATCTAATTGGGAAAGGGAGGGTTCTCCAACAAGCTATTTAATTGGGAAAGGGAGGGTTCTCCAACAAGCTATTTGATTGGGAAAGGGAATGTTCTCCAACAAGCTATTTAATTGGGAAAGGGAAGGTTCTCCAACAAGCTATTTAATTGGTAAGGGGGGGGGGGGGGGTTCCTCCTTCCTATTTCAAACGCTGTCTTTGAATTGAAGCTCATCATTCAGATTGCTGATAATTATGCCAAATAAGTGTCAAGTTAAATATCTACTATCATAAGAATACTGGCTGCTCTGGTTGACCCACATGGTTACTGTTCAGGCCCACCAGCTGGTCCACAACTCTGTGTGAAGTGGTTTCATAGAAATCAGTGGTTAGAAGTGGTTTCATAGAAATCAGTGGTTAATTCATTTAATTATTCAGTGTTTCCCCAGAAATCAGTGGTTAATTCATTTAATTATTCAGTGTTTCCCCAGAAATCAGTGGTTAATTCATTTAATTATTCAGTGTTTCCCCAGAAATCAGTGGTTAATTCATTTAATTATTCAGTGTTTCCCCAGAAATCAGTGGTTAATTCATTTAATTATTCAGTGTTTCCCCTAGTGTTCATCGAGTCTTCCAGTATTACTACTGGACTCCTGGTAACTATGGTCTCCAGAGTGGTACAGTATTACTACTAGACTCCTGGTTACTATGGTCTCCAGAGTGGTACAGTATTACTACTAGACTCCTGGTTACTATGGTCTCCAGAGCGGTACAGTATTACTACTAGACTCCTGGTTACCATGGTCTCCAGAGTGGTACAGTATTACTACTAGACTCCTGGTTACTATGGTCTCCAGAGCGGTACAGTATTACTACTAGACTCCTGGTTACCATGGTCTCCAGAGTGGTACAGTATTACTACTAGACTCCTGGTTACTATGGTCTCCAGAGTGGTACAGTATTACTACTAGACTCCTGGTTACTATGGCCTCCAGAGTGGTACAGTATTACTACTAGACTCCTGGTTACTATGGTCTCCAGAGCGGTACAGTATTACTACTAGACTCCTGGTTACCATGGTCTCCAGAGTGGTACAGTATTACTACTAGACTCCTGGTTACTATGGCCTCCAGAGTGGTACAGTATTACTACTAGACTCCTGGTTACCATGGTCTCCAGAGTGGTACAGTATTACTACTAGACTCCTGGTTACTATGGCTTCCAGAGTGGTACAGTATTACTACTAGACTCCTGGTTACTATGGCCTCCAGAGTGGTACAGTATTACTACTAGACTCCTGGTTACTATGGTCTCCAGAGTGGTACAGTATTACTACTAGACTCCTGGTTACTATGGTCTCCAGAGTGGGGCTGTGGTTTAAGGAGTTTGGCCCAGCGTCGTCTGTGTTAGGGGAGGGTTTGGCCCAGGGTCGTCTGGGTTAGGGGAGGGTTCGGCCCAGCGGTGTCCGGGTTAGGGGAGGGTTTGGCCCAGCGTCGTCCGGGTTAGGGGAGGGTTTGGCCCAGCGTCGTCTGGGTTAGGGGAGGGTTTGGCCCAGCGTCGTCCGGGTTAGGGGAGGGTTTGGCCCAGCGTCGTCCGGGTTAGGGGAGGGTTTGGCCCAGCGTCGTCTGGGTTAGGGGAGGGTTTGGCCCAGCGTCGTCTGGGTTAGGGGAGGGTTCGGCCCAGCGTCGTCCGGGTTAGGGGAGGGTTTGGCCCAGGGTCGTCTGGGTTAGGGGAGGGTTTGGCCCAGCGTCGTCCGGGTTAGGGGAGGGTTTGGCCCAGCGTCGTCCGGGTTAGGGGAGGGTTTGGCCCAGCGTCGTCCGGGTTAGGGGAGGGTTTGGCCCAGGGTCGTCTGGGTTAGGGGAGGGTTTGGCCCAGCGTCGTCCGGGTTAGGGGAGGGTTTGGCCCAGCGTCGTCCGGGTTAGGGGAGGGTTTGGCCCAGCGTCGTCCGGGTTAGGGGAGGGTTTGGCCCAGCGTCGTCAGGGTTAGGGGAGGGTTTGGACCAGCGTCGTCTGGGTTAGGGGAGGGTTTGGCCCAGCGTCGTCCGGGTTAGGGGAGGGTTTGGCCCAGCGTCGTCCGGGTTAGGGGAGGGTTTGGCCCAGCGTCGTCCGGGTTAGGGGAGGGTTTGGCCCAGCGTCGTCCGGGTTAGGGGAGGGTTTGGCCCAGCGTCGTCCGGGTTAGGGGAGGGTTTGGCCCAGCGTCGTCCGGGTTAGGGGAGGGTTTGGCCCAGCGTCGTCCGGGTTAGGGGAGGGTTTGGCCCAGCGTCGTCCGGGTTAGGGGAGGGTTTGGCCCAGCGTCGTCCGGGTTAGGGGAGGGTTTGGCCCAGCGTCGTCAGGGTTAGGGGAGGGTTTGGACCAGCGTCGTCTGGGTTAGGGGAGGGTTTGGCCCAGCGTCGTCCGGGTTAGGGGAGGGTTTGGCCCAGCGTCGTCCGGGTTAGGGGAGGGTTTGGCCGGCAGGGATGTCCTTGTCCCATCGTGCTCCAGCAACTCCTGTGGCGGGCCGGGCGCAGTGCACGCTGACACGGTCACCAGGTGTACGGTGTTTCCTCAGACACATTGGTGCGGCTGGCTTCCGGGTTGGATGCGCGCTATGTCAAGAAGCAGTGCGGCTTGGTTGGGTTGTGTTTCAGAGGACGCATGGCTCTCGACCTTCGCCTCTCCTGAATCCGTACGGGAGTTGCAGCGATGAGACAAGACTGTAACTACCAATTTGATACCAGGAAATTGGGGAGAAAAAGGGGGGTAAAATAAGACTCCTGCAGCTCTAACAGCTCCTTGTGACGTATCAAACAAGTCCACCACTGCTGGGATCAAACTGCCTGCTAATTGGCCAAGTAATTAGACTGAGGTTTTCCCTGTTTCACCATACCACGACCTCTCTCTCCCTCCTCCTTTCTCTCCCCCCCCTTTCTTTATTTCTTTCTCTCTCTCTCTCTCTGTCTCTCTCTCTGTCTCTGTCTCTGTCTCTGTCTCTCTCTGTCTCTCTCTGTCTCTGTCTCTCTCTCTGTCTCTGTCTCTCTCTCTGTCTCTCTCTGTCTGTCTCTCTCTCTCTCTGTCTCTCTCTGTCTCTCTCTGTCTCTCTCTCTCTATGTCTCTCTCTCTCTCTCTCTCACTCTCTCTCTGTCTCTGTCTCTGTCTCTGTCTCTCTCTGTATCTTTCCCCTCACTGTAATAACGTCTATCCATAATGAAGTGCAATTTATCTTCACAAGCACTAGTTTGATCTGTTTAAGTTGAATTAAATGACAGATGGGTCAGTATGGTAAAACCACATGAGTTGAAAGCATTATGGGGAAATCCCATTGGCTACATGAGAGAGTAGATAAATGAACTACGGACAGAAAAACCTCTTTTGCCTGTTTTTAACAGCCGTTTTCAGTTATTACAGTGTTATCAGGCTTTTTAAGATGTATTTGGTTTTCTTTCTGAATTGACCCCAATCCTGTTTCCACATGTAAAGTTTAACGTTTCTAGACTTGTGTTTGTAACCTGGATCAGACACGTTAACTGATGTAGCTGCCAAACACTGTCAGGCTTCAGTGGACGACGCCTCGGGACGGACGGAGGACAGAGGAAACCAGGCTGACAGCGCAGTGGCTCTGAACAGTGGGATACAGTAGCCCTCTTACAATGGTTGATCTTTAAAAACACGACAACTACTACAGCGACTGCAGCGGCTGCAGAATGTGGATGTCTGCTTGAATCCCTGGTAAAGCTTGTGGCTTCAAGGCACCAGTCAGAAGGGATTCGGTGCGGCTCGTTTCTCTCTCCCTACTGTTGCTTTCTGTTTTCACTTTGTATCCCTGTCTCTCCGTTCCCCCCCTCTATCGCTCTTTCTCTCTCTCCCTCTCTCCCTTTCCCTCACTCTCTCCCTCCTCTTTCTCACTCACTCACTCACTCACTCATTCACTCACTCACTCACTCACTCACTCACTCACTCACTCACTCTCTTACACACACACACACACACACACACACACACACACACACACACACACACACTCTTCCCCCCCCCCTCTCTATTCTAAGTGACTTTATTGACATGGGAATCATGTGTTTACATTGTCAAAGCAAGTGGATAACATTTTAAAATTTTACGTAAGCTATATACAGTGTTGTGACAATATGGAAATACTAGAATGTAGGACTGAATAAATAAATAAGCAGATAAGTTATATTTACTTTGGTGTTTCTGACCCACCGGTTGACCTTTTTCTTGTGGCAGCAGGTCACACATTTTGCTTCTGGGATTGCACACTGGTATTTTGCCTAACAGATAAGGGAGTTTGCCAATTACTTTTTTTTTGTTTGGGTTCTTTGTGGGTTTGGGTCATTTTGAGGGAAATAATAAGTGGTACATTTGGCGGGAGGTTAGAAAGTACAGGATATGTGGCCACTGCCCACACAATGTCTTCTTTTGGGAGCCTGGTCTGCCTATGGCGACCTCTCTCAATAGCAAGGCTATGCTCACGGAGTCTATATAGTCAAGCTTTTCTTAGTTTTGTGTCAGTCACATGGTCAGGTATTCTGCCACTGTGTTCTCTTTTTTAGGGCCAAATAGCGTTCCGATTTTCTCTGTTTTTTGGGGTTTGATTATTTCCAATGTGTCAAGTAATTATCTTTTTGTTTTTAAAGTTGTGTTTAATTGTGTTGCTGTCCTGGAGCTCTATGGGGTCTGTTTGTATTTGTGAACAGAGCCCCAGAACCAGCTGTCTGAGGGGGACTATTGTCTGAGTTCATCTCCTTGCGGGTTAGGGCTTCGCTTTTCTTTAGTTGCTTGTGGGTAATTAGTGGGTGTAGTCCTAATTCTGCTCCGCATGCGTTATTTGGGGTGGGGGTTTGGGCAGTGGGGGTGCGAGTCTGGGCAGGGGGTGCGAGTCTGGGCAGGGGGTGCGAGTCTGGGGTGGGGGTGGGAGTCTGGGCAGGGGGTGCGAGTCTGGGCAGGGTGTCTGCTCTGTTGAGGGCGATCACCTTCAGGGTCCTGGTGAAGGTGTAAACTGCCGGCTTGTAGAGGTGGAGCTGGTCATAAAGCCTGTCCTGGATGGACCAGGTCATAAAGCCTGTCCAGGGTTGACCAGGTCATAAAGCCTGTCCAGGATGGACCAGGTCATAAAGCCTGTCCAGGGTGGACCAGGTCATAAAGCCTGTCCTGGATGGACCAGGTCATAAAGCCTGTCCTGGATGGACCAGGTCATAAAGCCTGTCCAGGATGGAGTGGTGGACCAGGTCATAAAGCCTGTCCAGGATGGACCAGGTCATAAAGCCTGTCCAGGGTGGACCAGGTCATAAAGCCTGTCCAGGGTGGACCAGGTCATAAAGCCTGTCCAGGGTGGACCAGGTCATAAAGCCTGTCCAGGATGGACCAGGTCATAAAGCCTGTCCTGGATGGACCAGGTCATAAAGCCTGTCCAGGATGGACCAGGTCATATAGCCTGTCCTGGATGGACCAGGTCATAAAGCCTGTCCAGGGTGGACCAGGTCATAAAGCCTGTCCAGGATGGAGTGGTGGACCAGGTCATAAAGCCTGTCCAGGATGGACCAGGTCATAAAGCCTGTCCAGGGTGGACCAGGTCATAAAGCCTGTCCAGGGTGGACCAGGTCATAAAGCCTGTCCAGGATGGACCAGGTCATAAAGCCTGTCCTGGATGGACCAGGTCATAAAGCCTGTCCAGGATGGACCAGGTCATATAGCCTGTCCTGGATGGACCAGGTCATAAAGCCTGTCCAGGGTGGAGTGGTGGACCAGGTAGACGTTATGTTTTGAGGCACAGTCACGGCTAATGTTTGCGTTTACCCACTGTATGGTAGCAGGGTGGTCGATTGTATTTAACGTTTTTATTTATGTTTTCCCCAGTAGTCTTTTCTCTCTCTCTCTCTCCTCCCCCACTGCTCTCTTTTATGAGGGCCCGTCGCTGCGAGGTGACAGTCTGTTAACAAGGATCCCAGATGACATCCATCTCTGACCCCGATCCAACACATTATAATGATGCTGTTGGAGAGGAGGAGGGGGATTTAGGAACGTTATGTTGAGTTGACAGAAACATTTCCCCCCTGATTTCTCTTCATGTCCCTTTTTTGTTTTGATGGCTCGTATCAGGATGCAGGGGATATAGCCAAGATCTATACACTGACTGGACAGAACATTAGGAACACCTGCTCTTTCCATGACATACAGAAGATATGATCCCTTATTGATGTCACTTGTTAAATCCACTTCAATCAGTGTAGATGAACGGGAGGAGGAGGGGGGAGGAGGGGAGGTCTATAGACCAGGAGGAGGAGGGGAGGTCTATAGACCTGGAGGGGAGGGGAGGTCTATAGACCTGGAGGAGGAGGGGAGGTCTGTAGACCAGGAGGAGGAGGGGAGGTCTATAGACCAGGATGAGGAGGGAGGGGAGGTCTATAGACCTGGAGGAGGAGGGGAGGTCTGTAGACCAGGATGAGGAGGGAGGGGAGGTCTATAGACCTGGAGGAGGAGGGGAGGTCTGTAGACCTGGAGGAGGAGGGGAGGTCTATAGACCAGGATGAGGAGGGAGGGGAGGTCTATAGACCAGGATGAGGAGGGAGGGGAGGTCTATAGACCTGGAGGAGGAGGGGAGGTCTGTAGACCTGGAGGAGGAAGGGAGGTCTATAGACCAGGAGGAGGAGGGGAGGTCTATAGACCAGGAGGGGAGGGGAGGTCTATAGACCAGGAGGGGAGGTCTATAGACCAGGAGGAGGGAGTGGTCTATAGACCAGGAGGAAGATGTAAAGTGTTGGTCCCAAGTTTCATGAGCTGAAATAAAAGACCCCGGGAAATGTTCTGTATGCACACAAAATGTATTTCTCTAATTTAGTCGTCAAATTTGTTTACATCCCTGTTAGTGAGCATTTATACTTTGCCAAGATTATCCCTCCAGCCTGACAGGTGTGGCATATCAAGAAGCTGATTAAACAACACAGCTGCACCTTGTGCTGGGGCCAATAAAAGGCCACTCTAAAATGTGCAGTTTTGTCACACAACACGAGGCCACAGATGTTTCATGTTTTGAGGGTGCGTAACAATTGGCATGTTGACTGCAGGAATGTCCACCAGAGCTGTTGCCAGATAATTTTATGTTCATTTCTCTACCATAAGCCGTCTCTAACGTCATTTTAGAGAGAATCTGACAGTACGTCCCTCCGACCTCTCACCTGCAGACCAGTTGTATGGTGTTGTGTGGCCGAGTGGTTTGCTGATGTCAACGTTGTGAACAGAGTGCACCATGGGGGTGTTATGGTATAGGTAGGAATAAGCTACGCACAACGAACACAATTGCAATTTGAATGCATATATATATATACCTATACCGCCATCACCTCGTGTTTCAGCATGACAATGCGTTCATCCGCCGCCATCACCTCGTGTTTCAGCATGATCATGCATTCATCCACCGCCATCACCTCGTGTTCCAGCATGATAATGCGTTCATCCACCGGCATCACTTTGTGTTTCAGCATGATAATGTGTTCATCCACCACCATCACCTCGTGTTTCAGCATGATAATGCGTTCATCTGCTGCCACCACCTCGTGTTTCATCATGATAATGCATTCATCCGCCACCATTACCTCGTGTTTCGACGCGATAATGCGTTCATCCACCACCATCACCTCGTTTTTCATCATAATGCGTTCATCCGCTGCCATCACCTCGTGTTTCAGCATGATAATGCATTCATCCACTGCATCACTTTGTGTTTCAGCATGATAATGCGTTCATCCGCCGCCATCACCTCGTGTTCCAGCATGATAATACGTTCATCCACCGGCATCACTTTGTGTTTCAGCATGATAATGTGTTCATCCGCCGCCACCACCTCGTGTTTCATCATGATAATGTATTCATCCACCACCATCACCTCGTGTTTCAGCATGATAATGCATTCATCCGCCACCACCACCTCGTGTTTCAGCATGATCATGCACGTCCCCGTGTCACAAGGATCAGTTACACAATTCCTGGACTCTGAAAATGTCCAAGTTATTACATACTCACCAGACACGTCAGCCATTGAGCATGTTTGGGATGCTCTGGATCGTCGTGCACGACAACGTGTTTCAGTTCCCGCCAATATCCAGCAACTTCGCACAGCCGTCCATCGAAGACTATTTTGATAACATTCCAGAGGCCACAATCAACAGCCTGATCAACTCTATGTGAAGGAGATGTGTCGCGCTGCATGAGGCAAATGGTGGTCACACCAGATACAGACTGGTTTTCTGATCCACACCCCTACTGTATCTATGACCACCAGATACATATCTGTATTCCCAGTCAATAGTGGTGGATGTACCGGGTGGTTTTAGCTTCCTGAATTAGCACGTTTTGAAGCTAACCCCTAATGATGTCTATTGCTGTGATGTCCCTGACAACACACACACATGCTTATGCCCACGCCAGGAAATGTAATGTAAACCCTTAAACTCCAGATGCTGGGGCTAGCAGTGGGCTAGGTGGGATAGCAGTGGGCTAGGTGGGCTAGCAGTGGGCCAGCAGTGGGATAGCAGTGGGATAGCAGTGGGCTAGCAGTGGGCTAGCAGTGGGCTAGCAGTGGACTAGCAGTGGGCTAGGTGGGATAGCAGTGGGCTAGGTGGGATAGCAGTGGGCTAGGTGGGATAGCAGTGGAGTGGTGGGCTAGCAGTGGGCTAGGTGGGATAGCAGTGGGCTAGGTGGGATAGCAGTGGAGTGGTGGGCTAGGTGGGCTAGCAGTGGGCTAGCAGTGGGCTAGGTGTGTGTGTGTGCTCATTGGCGAGGTCAAGGGGTGCATTAGGCTGGGTATCTCTGGACTCTATAGGTCCAGGTCCACCTCATTCCACCCCTGTCACAGCTGCTGCCTCTGTGGGGTCCTGAGTGGCTCAGAGCTGCCTTGCTACATGCCTGCTGGGGGGGACAGCACACAGATTTCTCCACGGGGAAATAAATGTCACTTTTAAAGTTATTGATTTGTAAACTGCTTCCTTGCCTGCCTGCAGTTTTATTTTGTGGGTTGTGAAAATGCTCTGCGTGAATGTCGATGTATTTTTGACAGTCTTTCCCCCAGACGATTCTGAAATGCCTTCAGGTCCTTTTTTCAGGCAATAATATATTTGCTGACGGATGGTGTTTTTTTAACCACCTCGACTAAGATTTATATCCCATCCAGTCGTAACACCGCCGGTAGATACCCACCGAGGGTTCTTTATCGTAACACCGCCGGTAGATACCCACCGAGGGTTCTTTATCGTAACACCACCGGTAGATACCCACCGAGGGTTCTTTATCGTAACACCACCGGTAGATACCCACCGAGGGTTCTTTATCGTAACACCGCCGGTAGATACCCACCGAGGATTCTTTATCGTAACACCGCCGGTAGATACCCACCGAGGGTTCTTTATCGCAACACCACCGGTAGATACCCACCGAGGGTTCTTTATCGTAACACCACCGGTAGATACCCACCGAGGGTTCTTTATCGTAACACCACCGGTAGATACCCACCGAGGGTTCTTTATCGTAACACCACCGGTAGATACCCACCGAGGGTTCTTTATCGTAACACCGCCGGTAGATACCCACCGAGGGTTCTTTATCGTAACACCGCCGGTAGATACCCACCGAGGGTTCTTTATCGTAACACCGCCGGTAGATACCCACCGAGGGTTCTTTATCGTAACACCACCGGTAGATACCCACCGAGGGTTCTTTATCGTAACACCACCGGTAGATACCCACCGAGGGTTCTTTATCGTAACACCACCGGTAGATACCCACCGAGGGTTCTTTATCGTAACACCGCCGGTAGATACCCACCGAGGGTTCTTTATCGTAACACCGCCGGTAGATACCCACCGAGGGTTCTTTATCGTAACACCGCCGGTAGATACCCACCGAGGGTTCTTTATCGTAACACCACCGGTAGATACCCTCCGAGGGTTCTTTATCGTAACACCACCGGTAGATACCCACCGAGGGTTCTTTATCGTAACACCACCGGTAGATACCCACCGAGGGTTCTTTATCGTAACACCACCGGTAGATACCCACCGAGGGTTCTTTATCGTAACACCACCGGTAGATACCCACCGAGGGTTCTTTATCGTAACACCACCGGTAGATACCCACCGAGGGTTCTTTATCGTAACACCGCCGGTAGATACCCACCGAGGGTTCTTTATCGTAACACCGCCGGTAGATACCCACCGAGGGTTCTTTATCGTAACACCACCGGTAGATACCCACCGAGGGTTCTTTATCGTAACACCACCGGTAGATACCCACCGAGGGTTCTTCTTTATTGTAGCCAGCCATGTTAGTGCTTCACCCCCCCCCCCCCTCCCCTCCCCTCAGACCATCAAAGCTTCTGGAGATGCTTTGTACATTAGTTGGCTAATATGCCATCGGCCGTTTGGTCGGTGTGCCAGGCATCGGCCGCTTGGTCGGTGTGCCAGGCATCGGCCGCTTGGTCGGTGTGCCAGGGATCGGCCGCTTGGTCGGTGTGCCAGGGATCGGCCGCTTGGGCAGTGTGGCATCAGCCTGAGGGCCTAAACCCCCTTGGCATGTATGACCTTTGACCTGACCTCCACTGCAGGCCAGATGTCATTTATCACGGACACATAACCACCATTAACCTATTCATCACTCACTGGGCTGTGTCCCAAATGGCACCCTATTCCCTATGTAGTGCACTGCCTTAGACCAGGACCCTATGTAGTGCACTGCCTTAGACCAGGACCCTATGTAGTGCACTGCCTTAGACCAGAACCCTATGTAGTGCACTGCCTTAGACCAGAACCCTATGTAGTGCACTGCCTTAGACCAGAACCCTATGTAGTGCACTGCCTTAGACCAGAACCCTATGTAGTGCACTGCCTTAGACCAGAACCCTATGTAGTGCACTGCCTTAGACCAGAACCCTATGTAGTGCACTGCCTTAGACCAGAACCCTATGTAGTGCACTGCCTTAGACCAGAACCCTATGTAGTGCACTGCCTTAGACCAGAACCCTATGTAGTGCACTGCCTTAGACCAGAACCCTATGTAGTGCACTGCCTTAGACCAGAACCCTATGTAGTGCACTGCCTTAGACCAGAACCCTATGTAGTGCACTGCCTTAGACCAGAACCCTATGTAGTGCACTGCCTTAGACCAGAACCCTATGTAGTGCACTGCCTTAGACCAGAACCCTATGTAGTGCACTGCCTTAGACCAGAACCCTATGTAGTGCACTGCCTTAGACCAGAACCCTATGTAGTGCACTGCCTTAGACCAGAACCCTATGTAGTGCACTGCCTTAGACCAGAACCCTATGTAGTGCACTGCCTTAGACCAGAACCCTATGTAGTGCACTGCCTTAGACCAGAACCCTATGTAGTGCACTGCCTTAGACCAGAACCCTATGTAGTGCACTGCCTTAGACCAGAACCCTATGTAGTGCACTGCCTTAGACCAGAACCCTATGTAGTGCACTGCCTTAGACCAGAACCCTATGTAGTGCACTGCCTTAGACCAGAACCCTATGTAGTGCACTGCCTTAGACCAGAACCCTATGTAGTGCACTGCCTTAGACCAGAACCCTATGTAGTGCACTGCCTTAGACCAGAACCCTATGTAGGCCTAAAGTAATGCCCTATGTATCCTGGGGAATGAGATGCATTTTGGATGTACACATTGAGAAACGTCATCAGCCTAACAATGAACTTGTTGTGGTTATTTTATATCTCTCAGTTCTTCAAATC